>NC_081407.1:891092195-891357429 GCF_030272615.1 Cryptomeria japonica | reverse complement strand
GGATAGTAAGAGACTAGAGAGAGAGGTGAAGAGAGGGAGAAAGAGAGATGATGATGAGAAAGGGAGAGAGGGAGGGGGGAGGAGAGAGGGAGATAATGGTAGAGAGATACACCTGAGAGAGAGAGAGACCTGAGAGGTGGATGGAGGGGGTTGTGTGTGTGTGTGTGTGTGTGTGTGTGTGTGTGTGAGAGAGAGAGAGAGAGAGAGAGAGAGAGAGAGAGAGAGAGAGAGAGAGAGAGAGAGAGAGAAGGATAGTAAGAGACTAGAGAGAGAGGTGAAGAGAGGGAGAAAGAGAGATGATGATGAGAAAGGGAGAGAGGGAGGGGGAGGAGAGAGGGAGATAATGGTAGAGAGATACACCTGAGAGAGGAGAGTGAGATAGAGATATACAAGAGATAAAGAATGGGAGAGAAAGAGAGATGGAAAGAGAGTTAGAGAGAGAGAGAGAAATGGGAGGGAGAGAGGGAAAGAGAGAGAGACTTAGAGAAAAAGGGAAAGTTAGAAGGAGGGAGAGGGAGAGAATGGGAGAGGTACACTTGAGAGAGGAGAGTGAGATAGAGGTTGATATGGAGGGAGACTTAAAAGATAAATAATAGGAGAGAAAGAGAGAGGGAAAGAGAGTTAGAGGGAGAGGGAGAGAGGGAATGAGACGAATAGAAGGAATTTAAAGTTAAGAGAGAAAGAGAGAAAGAATGGAAGAGAAGAGACACTTGAGAGAGGAGAGAGAGAGATAGAGAGATAAACGCTGAGGGAGAGAGACTTGAGATAAAGAGAAAGGGAGCAGGAGGGAGAGAGAGAGAGAGATAGATAGAGGGAAATAAAGAGAGACTTGAGTGAGGAAGAGAAGGGGAGGGTGAGGGAGAGGAAGATAATGGGAGAGAGAGAGACCTAAGAGAGGGGGAGAGAGTGAGAGATAGAGATACTTGAGAGAGGGAGAGAAAGAGAGATATCAAGTGAAAGAGGAAAAGAGAGGGATAGACCAAAGAGAGAGAGAGAGTGGGTGAGGGAGATGGGAAAGAGAGGGAGAGATTCCTAAGAGGGAAGGAAGTAGAGAGGGAGAGACCTGAGAGAGAGACCTGAGAGAGAGAGAGAGAGAGAGAGAGAGAGAGAGAGAGAGAGAGAGAGAGAGAGAGAGAGAGAGAGAGAGAGAGAGAGAGAGAGAGAGAGAGAGAGAGAGAGGGTTAGGAAGAGAGAGGGGGAATGCATGGAAGAGACCAGAGAGATAATATTGATATGAGCATGTCTATTATTGAAATTTGACTGTCTAAAATTTATATGAATACTCTAAAAACTAGAATCTGCATTGTAGCTCCTAGAGATTTGGAACCACTCTCAAACATCCTGACAATATATACGTAAAATATAACTTCAAGTATTTCTTATACTTAAATGTTATATTTTTTGTACATATTAGGAGAGAGAAAAGTTTGTGCTTACAAAGATGAAAAAATTGCATGAAATACATTTGGCATGCGCCAAATGAGTTTTTTTTTTTTTTTTTTTCATTTGGCATGCACCAAACCTGTTGCCTTGGAAAAAACCAAGGCAAAGGCTTAGATTTTCCTTGGGCATCCAACCCAAAGGCTTGGACGCCCTTCTCGGGCCTGAGTCGTGTTTTCCAACAAATATTGAAAATTTTCTCTTTTTTCTTTGTGCTCTCCATCAGGTTTGCACGTGTTTCAATGCGATTTAAAAAACACCATACAATCGTCAAGCTCTCTCTTAGCTATCCAACCATATAATTCTCTTCAAATTTTGATAATGTTAAGGTCTTCATCCATAATTTCTTTTGTCAGTGTGTTCGATTTTGATAAAAAACCAACATGTCGTATTTTGGCCATAGATTTTAACTCGTTTATCAATTTTTTTAAAAAATTACATTTTTAGAAACTAGATTCCATTCTACACAATTTTAAAAAATAAAAAAAATTCTATTTTTTGATTAGTTTTCACAAATTTTTTTTTGGGGGGGAGCATGCTACAATTTCTATGTTTTAGGATGCGTCCACTTCAGAAATTCATAAAAATTCAAATATTCATTAAAAAATTAGCTGAAAAAACTGGCATAAACTTCAATGTGTTAGCTACTTTCTCACAGGAGTGATGTGCAAAATTCTAAAAAAAATTTGACGTTTTAGGGGCACCACATTTCGTGCTATGTTATTTTTTTTGAAAAAATAGGACCAATAAATGTGGTGCCTCTTTTTGAAACCCTTAATCTCCTTCGTTTTCAAAATAAAATAGTAGTTTAGAAAGTAGATTCAGAGCACTTCAACTTTTTTTCTTGTTGTATTTTCAAATTTTGAGTGTACCTATTTTTAATTTCTCGTTGAAGTTCAAACTTTGTTGATTTAAAAAAAAAAGTGGCATCTTAAGACCCCTTTTTGGTCCCCCATCTTTGTGCAGTTACCCAGGTAGGACTTTCTCCCTATATTTTTGCACTTCTAATTACATTCTTGAAATTGGCATGGACAATTAGACAAATAATAAAGAAGTATACCTCTAGGAACATGTCATGTAATATGTGGATTTTACAAAGTGTGGCTAGAATTGTGTAATCTGCATTCTTGGATCATCATGAAGAAGTAAAAGCATTTCATGGAGAATGAAATCTACATTTAACCTTGTGTGAGGGGTTTTTTAATACTTAAATTCAACTTAGTAAAAAGGGCAAATAATAGGAGCAAAAATTTGGTCCTTGATTTTGTGTCTAAATTAGGTAGGCTAATGCCATGTTTGAAGCATGCATTAAACCTAACCTTTTAAATGTAAATTTGACATCTACAAAATGAGGGGAAGAATCTAAAAATATTTTTTTTTATCATAGTTTTATTTGAAGTCCTAAAACAATGTTTCAAATACCATTTACCATCCCCAAATACTCTCCATTGCTTTGCAAGATGACTTTGTGTGAGGAATAATCCTCATGGAGAATAATCCTTGTTCAAACCATGCATGTCTATAAACATTGCAATTATCTTTTTGTTGTGTGGATGATGGAAAATGGTGTAGGGTCTATCTTTTCACAAATTGGTTTCATTTTCAAATAAATCTTTTTGTGCATAATCTATTATCATTTTATTACATCGACTTTCTTAGCGAAATGACATCTCTTGACGCATTTTACATAATTGTTTACATCAAGAGACGTTCTCTATTGTTCTATATAAACAAAAACAATTGACAATGGTTTTTAAATTATAAATTGATGGCGATAAATTGAATATGGTAGCAACAAAAAAATAAATTGAAGGAAGATCAAGGATAGGGACTATGAAGGAATAGAGAAAGAGGAGCAACGTGAGAAAAATAGTTATCCAAGTAAGAAAAATGGTTTTGTGAAAACATTTGGAAATTCTATCAAGGTTTGTGCAATATAGGGGAAAGGAGATTATTGATATTAATCATTCTTGCTTAAGTAGGTTTGCAACGTTTTTAACAAATCTACATCGGCTTGAATCATATCAAAGAGAAATTATAATCCGAGTCATAGATTGGAGATAGTTTGATTTCATTTTATCTATAAAACCCTCCATCCTCGTCTTCCTAACTTATCGATGTTTACCTTGTTACTTCAATGGGATTGTAGTGTAGCATCCTAAATTGTAATCGCCTACAATTTTGTCCTCACTTGGACCTCACTTTGGAACTTCGGCTTCCAAGGCTTGACTGTGGAGTTGATTTTGCTCATACAACTTATCAAACATGCTTTTTCACTATCTGCACAATCTCCCCCCAAACTGATCCTAATTTCCAAGACCATGACGTTGGGTGCCCTGGTCTTAAATAAGGACCATGGTACCCAATGCCATGATCCTCTAAAAAAGGGCCCAATTTAGGGCCTCATAACAGTCACATAATTTTAGCGGGGACCTAGATCCTGTGTCGGCTTGTGTCAGAAATTCAATTTGTTTTTCGACAAGCAAGTATAAAAGGAGGTCTACCCCTCGCATTTTAAGCCTAACCTCATTCAAGATCTCAATTAAACTTTAGCAAATTCAAGTGAACAACTAATCAATCTTTCATGAAGCCTTGGAGCATAAGTGAAGTCAAGTTTCAGACATTGAAGATGACATCCATGATCTATGTTTTATGAAGACAATATACATGAAACCCCAATTCCTTTGTGAAGGTCAAACAAAACTTCATTGAGGTATACCATTAGTGTTTCAATCATTTTCAGCCTTTCCCTCAAAAGAAAAATATTTTACTACAGTATTTCATTACATTTATCAATTCAATTTCTTGGTTAATTCCAAAACTGGGGTTTGAACTAAGGCAAACCCCTATTTCCAACAATTTTTCCCTTTTCTCTATGTGCACGAACAACTACAAAGTTGTGCTCGAGAGGATTGATAGAGTTCACAATGACAAATAGGTTCAACTTTTGATGACAAAAAATTTGGAGGACCATGGTGAATTGAAGCTACCCTGTCCAAAAAAATCAGGCTGAATTTCTAAGAGCAAATTTTAGATAGCTTGTTTTTCCTAGATCTAGGTCAGTGGCTCCAGTGGCTCCATGCAACATCTATAGCTTGTTGTCTCTGTCAGAACACTTCAATTATCACCTATTTTCCCCTAATCATTAACAAATCAAATCAATTCAATCTAGGAAGGAGAAAGGCCTTACCCAAAGAGGTCTGAAATTTGATTAGAATCTCAGTATTTTAAGGCTAGATCTATTAGATTCCCTCTCCTTCCAAATATAATGGTGAATTAGGTCATTTAGTGGTTTTATTGTCTTAATTTATCCCTAACCATAATTTCCCCCCATTACATTTTTGGTGAACTCAACTTCTTGCACCTTAATTTTTTATTTGTGATCTCATCTATCTAATTTGCATGCATTTTTAAATTCAAACTTGTACTCGTAAGTTTTATTTTCAATTGAATTACATAAATTTAGAGGTTAAATTCACAAAAACCCTAATTTATAATTCTAAAATTAAACTTGTGGGTTGCATAATTTTGACTTATTGTCTTAGATATGATTGTTTATGCATTTTAAAATTCAAATTTCCACTTGAATAGATCGCATTTTCAATTGAATTACATAAATTCAAAGGTTAAATTAACAAAAAGCCTCATTTATAATTCTAAAATTAACTTATGGGTTGCATAATTTTTCAAGTTTATTTTTAGATCTGATTTTTATGACATGTTATGCTATGATTTAGAGACATTTATCATTCAAATTCAAAATTCAAATTGCTTAACTAGTTGGTTAATCAATCATTTTTACAAAAAAATGCATTGTTTAATCACAATTTTCAATTTTTGCATTCAAATTTCCCTTCTTTGTGCATAAGTTTTGTTACCATTAGTCCTACATACAATATTCTAGTGAGAAGAAGTTGTAGAATTAAGGCTTCCCAAGGTTTAATTACTAAGGATATGGAGCTTAATTTGGATAACTTATTTCATGAGAATGTCGGTGCTTCCTCTAACCCACCAAATGACATCATTTATCCCCATTCTCCTCATAATTCTCATGGTGTGGATAAATCACTAACTAGGGTTACCATTGACCAATTGGAGAAGATTGAAAATGAATTCGACAATCTTCAACAATGGGTGAGTCAATAATACTCAAAAAGTTAGGCAATCCCATTGATTGAAAAATTGTTGGTGTAAATTATGTCTCATAATTACACTTTACTTAAGTTGATTTAGGATATTGCATTCATTGTAGTTTGCATATGAGACACTTAGGGAAGTGTGCATCTAGGGAAGATGGTTGTAGGAGAAATTTTGTCTTTTGTGGTATTATCTTGTTATCTCATTCCACCTTTAGTGGAATATTCTATTATTTTTCCTACCTACACCTACCTACCCTTGCATCTCATTGAACCACATGAGCCACATGTCGTGATTGTGTTCTCTCATAGCCTTGCCTTTATAAGCAAACTCATTTACATTGTATGTAATTCAATCCAATCCAATTGACAATCTAGTTGATTGCTTATTGCATCTTGATGAGAATATAGTTTTTTGTTATCAATCTTTGTCTCTCTTGCTTTATTCTATTCATTGGGCTCTAGATCTTGGTTATTATTGATAAATTCTCACATGGTATCAGAGCATGTAGGGTGCCATGGATAGTCATTTGAGAGAAATTTGATGTAATTTGGGACTTTGTATTTTTAGGCTTTCTATTGTAGGTTAATATTGGAACTTTTTGGGTCAAATATAAGGTCACCATTGGATTGAGGAGGTTTGAGAAAGTTAGAATCACCTTTTATTTCATCAAAATTTGACACCAGAGGTCAAATGTAGAGTCGTTTGAAGGTGAAGGGTGGTTACTTGACCTGAGAGCACAATTTTGGAGCACTTTGGGCAAAATCCGTCACTGCTATCACACTTAGAAGACCTAAAAAACCCCATGATCCCTTGTCTATTCATCCAAATCGGAGCTCGTCACCTCGAGGTGAAAAAATCCCCCCGACCATACGAACTTGCAGGAATAGGTATTTAAAAAAAAAACTTGTTTTTGTTTAATTTTTTGGAAGTTAAAAAAAATTATTGAAAAAAATTGAATTTAATTCGGAGCGGGGGGTTGTTTTTTAATCATTGGAAGTTTAAAAAAAAAAAGTTAATTATAATTTTTTACGGTTCCATGACAAGACCTGCATGCCTTGCCACGACAACCATGACAGGTCCTTGCAGACCCTACCATGTTTTATTACTACACAAGGTACCGTGACAGGGTACCTTGTGGGCCCTGCCACGACCGTGTGCAGGTTTTGTTTTTTGTAAATGTTTTTTTTAATAAAAAACATTTTTAATTTGTTTTTATTTATATTTTTAATAAATATATATTTTTTAAGTTTTTTTAATAAAAACTTTGGGTTTTTAATTAAATTTTATTAAATCCTAATAAAATTTAAGTGTTTTAAAATTTAAAAAAAAATAAAAAATTCTTTATTATTTTTTTAATAAAGCTTTTTATGAAAATAAATTAAAAAAATTATTTTTTCTTTGTTATTTATCAATGAATTTTTTTTATATATTATTTTTAAAATTATGGTTTTTTGTCAATAATTCAAAAATTCAAAAATGTTTTTCTTTTCTTTATTAAGTTTAATAAAGTTTTTTTCTAAATTTTTAATAATGTTTTAATTAAACTTTAATTAAGTTTTTTAAAAACAAAATTTTCATGTAATAAGTAAAATTGAGAACAATTTTTTTTGGTCCACCTATCATATCCGTCTTGCAACATTCTCCAACCTGCAATCAAGGAGATCTACATCGTATTTAAACGATGCAAGATGATTAAGTCTATTTGGACTATAAGATAATTTTTTTTTTGTTGACTTATTTTTGTTCACGTGAAAATATGACTCAACGTGAATTCCCTATTAGAAGATATGGTATGGGACAGTTGACACAAGCTCTTATAGATGGGATCTTCATCTTACACAATTGAAATTAGTAGTTGACCCACCCAAAATATATACATTAATTTAATAAATATAGAATACATAACACCTTTATAAGAAATCAATGGAATATAAGGAAGATGTGGATGCTTTTTTAAATACTTCTACAGATGGCCGATGGATAAACCCAAAATTAAAAGAGATGAAATATTATAAACAATTATTTCCAAAATCAAACTAGAAATAGTAGTTTTTGACCGTAGATTGATATTCATTATTTGATCATAGAAATAGTGGTTTTTTGACCATAGATATAGTAGCATGATTGGTTTGGGCCAACTTGTTAAAGTTCTTCAATATGGTGATCAGAACATACTAAGGTGTGAACTATAGTAGGGATCCATCTTTTTGCCTATCTTTGCAAAATAAACACTCATGCCCTTTGTAGGTTCAAGAGTATTACCCAAGTAGAGTGCAAGGAGGATACTAAGCACACACTATTTTGACCTTCAACTTCAAGAATGTTCTACCCAAAATTGAAATGCATTTAAAAAGTAGTTCCCAAATTGGTGCTTGGATCTCTTAAAAATTGAAAGTTTGTAGATCCTATGGGCATTGCTTCTATTCAAGTCAATTTATTCATTCCATATTATAATGAGTGAGCTTTCTTCTTTGTACAACTTGCATATCATGACAATGTTGTCTATCTAGATATTCTCCCATCAAAAGTCATATTATTAGTTCCCGTCATAGGCAGGATACTTATGCATTCATTAGATGCAATTTTCTTTTGGGTTGATCAATCATGTTATTGAATTTAAAAAGTTTGTTTACATTTCTGTAGTTTTATTATTTATACATATTTTAATAGTTTAAATAAAATTATTTATTTCTTTTTCCTATTGACTTATAGAAGTAACAGTTATTGCAAAAAAATTTATTTTGTCTATTTCTGAAGCAAATAATTTGCACAAATATGAAAAAATCTTATCTCATTGAATGGAGACTAAATGCAGGTAAGAAAATAGCATTGTACATTCTAGAAGGTGAAACCCATCAAGAACATATGAGCTCTGTTAATTTATTAGGAGGTTGAGGATACAAGCTCTATTAAATTTTTCACATTTTTTATTGACCCAGGTTTGATTCCCTTGAGCTGCAGGTTTTGAATTTGGGCTCTAATGGTTATTCAATCTATGTATTCAACCAATATGCAAAACAAGTTTCCCTTAAATATTTCCTTTTAGCATGGATTGATTTTTTAGTCCTGTTATTAGAAGTATTAAGGACATTTAGTGTAATAATGGGCAAACTTTGTCCTCAATACTTCTAGTGTAGCAATGGTTGAAAAATCTAGGGGTCTAATGCTGAATCTATCCTATGAAAACTTTTTTCATAGCAACTTTTTTCATAGTACTCTCTTGAGAGATCAAATTTTTTTATTTTTTTTATTTTTCAATCTCAAGAAATATAGTACATGATAAGTTAGAAGCTAACACACATAGAGAAGGTCTATTAGAGGATGGAGGACATGGGTGTGACAAGTGACTATGGAGGACATGGGTGTGACAAGTGACTAGATTAAAGGCTCACCCAGCACAAAATGCAACGCATAATATTTCTTCTTAGTTTGTTGTTGCTTGAAGGAAACAAGGGAATGGTTTTGCAGAGCAAACATGGGATGTAGGGTAAGAGGTGCAAGAGCCCCAACCATGAGAGGGAGATAACACAACGTGCTTAGAGATCTGGGAATTTGTGCTCTTAAAATAAGTCATTATAGTTTTACAATAAAACCCTTGCAGTTGTGTGAGTAGCCCAAATCTGCCTTACGTAAGCTTTTGAAAAACCCCAAACTATTATAGAAATTCTCCTCTTTGCCTAGGGAAATATTTCTTTGTTTATTTTCTTCTATAAGATTTGTTTTCTTTAGGTTGTAGCAGCGCTAGTGGCCTAATATGGAAGGGTAAAAAAATTTCCTTTGTATTCTATCCACCTCAATCTAATACAAAAACTATTCTAGAGTGTATTTGTTTCTCCAAATTCTTTGTAGAGTATCTTATGGATTTCCTTGGGAATTTACATATACATTTATAAAAGTACATTTTTCATTTTTTAAAACAAAATGCAATGGAAAAATTACAAAATTCTCTTAGAGTTCTATTATTGTTAAGTAGGTATATCCCTGTCATTTCATTTTTGTTCATAAACTGTCAAGGAAAGAACATAATAAAATATTTTCATCTTCTTGTATCTACTCTTCCATGGGTATAAAATAAATTAGAGAATTTAAAAAATAAAAAAATAAAAAAATAAAAAAATAAAACAAGGCAACATTCTTTATCTTCTATTTTGTCCAGAATTAAAATCAAATAGGAAACTCATTGTTTCTACATTTATTCTTGAACATGTAGAACAAAGTATGATATTTGTCTTCTCTTTAATTGCAAGTTAAAAGATCTATGTTTTAATCCTTAGTAAAATAACTACTTTATTTGCTTTTGTATTTTTTTTTTATTAGCTTCTAAAATTGCATGTTTTCACTTTTAGATAAACAAATCATATGCATACTTGGCAATTGTTATGAAATTGGTTTTCAATCTATTTTTTAAAGATACTAAAAATTTAAAAATAAAATCCAGTGATTCTCCACAAAGGAAACAAGAGATTAATTTTTCAGTTGCATAATCCCTTTCCCCATTATTAGAAGTATTGAGGACATTTAAATCTCACTCATCTTGAGGACAAAGTTTGCCCCAAAACATTGAAGCAGTCACCAGTGAGGAGGGACCTCAAAGAGATCAATCCAGACCGGTCAGAAAGAGTAAACACAACAGAAACACAAAGATATGATGGAGGCAATACAGAAAAGATTGTTCTATTTCATGGAAATTGATTACATCCAGCCGGTAACAACTGGGTTACAACATACCGACTCACAGGCCTGGTAGAATAGGTCACAATCGGGACCTTGAATCGTGAAATCTATCTTCTACGCACAATCTAGCTACTTGATTCTCTGATTTTATTTTATTCCTTTCATTCTAACGCGTAATTACAAATATATATTGATCCAAAGGATCCAGTCGGCCCCAAAAGGGATCAAAACTCGAAGAACAAGACCTAACGTGTAAAATAACAGGGTCGACCTCCACCAAGAGATTCCTCTGGAAAATCCAAAGGATGTAATGTCGCAGGAAAAGGTCGGCCATATGTGAAGGAACATTGGAATCAATGCTCAAGGCTCTGCAAGATTCATAAGGGGTTTTGATAGATCGCCAAAAATAGGTCCAGGCAACCGGTAACAAAGGACTATCAACTGGTAACAGGAAACTGTCAAGGAAACCGGGAGCGATATCTTGCCAGAAAATGATCCAAATGCGATGCAGTCAGGAATCAAGAAAGATGATCAAGTCTTCAAGTAGAATCCAATTCCACAAGATCTTGTGAGCCAAAATTAGGACACACAGAAAGGAAAATTGAAACTGCAAATAGAAAGAAAAACAAAAAGAAAATATTTTTGGTTGATGCAAGATTGCTATGAACTGGGGATGCTCCTGCATCAGACATCTGGGGTTATTGAAAAAGTGAGTCTCTCACTTTGCTGAGGCCAAAGGAAAACCAAGACTGTCTACCTCTGCCTAAGAAATCCAAGATGAATCTTCAATTGGTCTGTTCTTCCACTTCACAAGATATTCCTTATACTCACTGCTCTAGCTACTACGCCCAATCCTACTATCCAAAATCTCTTCAATCTGATCTGGTTCCTTTTGGGGCAACTGTTTCTCCAAGTTTGCAACATTGTCCTCACTGAATTCTAGTTCATGATACTCATGAAGATCTACAATGTTAAACATTGGTCAAATACTTAGGATATCCGGTAACTCCACTTTATATGCATTTCCAGAATCTAACTTCCTCAAAATCCTGCAAGGTCCAAACTTCTTCATCTGCAACTTGTTATAAGTTCCAACCGAGAATCTCTATTTTCTCAGATATACCATCACTTCATCGCCAACTTCAAATTCCTTATGTCTCCTCTTCCCATTTGCCTTCTCCTTATACTTGTTGTTCATGTCTTCCAAATGCTTTTTACCAGAATATACAATGCTGCCATGTGATATGCAAAGTCTTCAACTTCTAAACTTCTCCAATCTTCACTGCTAATGTCTCTCAATTTTGATATACCTCTAGGATGCACTCCAGTAACTATATCAAAAGGTGTTCTTCCAGTACTTCTATTTACTAAATTGTTGTAGGCAAACTCTGCTTGTGCAAGGATCAAATCCCAACTTTCAGTTTTATCTCCCACTAAACATCTCAACAAGTTTCCCAAAATCCGGTTAACAAATTATGTCTGTCCATCAGTCTATGGATGAAAAGTAGAACTGAACTTCAAATATGTCTTCATCTTCTTCCAAAGTGTTCTCCAAAAATAGCCAACAAACTGAGTGTCTTTGTCTGAAACTATGCTCTTAGGAAATCCATGCAATCTCACCACTTCCTTGAAAAATAGGTCTCCTACATGCAATGCATCTGATGTCTTCTTACAAGGTATGAAATGAGTCATCTTCAAAAAATCCATCCACTACCACAAATATAGAATCATTCCCTCTCGGTGTCTTAGGCAATCCAAGTACAAAATCCATTCTTATATCCTCCCAAGGTCTTATCGCTACTGTCAAAGGTTTATACAATCCCACATTCTAAATACTACCTTTTGCAATTTGACAAACTCTAAAACTCTGCACATATCTCTTAACATCCTTATGAATCTGGGGCTAAAAGTACTGCTCACTCACCAATGCTACTGTTTTGTCAATGCCAAAATGTCCAACTGGTCCTCCACTGTGTTTCTCCTTTATGAGGTTCTCTCTCATAGAACTCTTAGGTATGCACAACTGAACTCCTCTGAATAACATCACATCCTGAATGAAATAATCCAACCAGTTGCTTCTATCCACCATAACTGGTTCTCTAAATGCTTTCCAAGGTTCTGCCAAATCCAGGTCTTCATCATACAAGGTCTTCAAATCTTCAAATCCTAATACTGTCACTCTCATCTCTATCAACAAACTTCTTCTCCTACTCAATGCATCAATAACTTTGTTATATTTCCCACTTCTATGCTTCAACACAAAGGTGTAACTCTATAAGAATTCTACCCATCTCATAGGTCTCTGATTCAACTTAATTTGACTGTTCAAATATTACAAAGCTTGATGATCTGTATACAACACAAACTCCTTAGGCAACAAGTAATGTCTCGATTTCTTCAAGGCTTGAACAATGGCATAAAACTCCTGATCATACACTGAATATCTCCTCCGTGCATCATTTAATTTCTCACTGAAATAGGCTACTGCTCTCCCTTCCTGATTCAAGAATGCTCCTATTGTTGTTCCACTTGCATCAAAATCTACTTGAAATACTGTATTGAAATCTGGTAAAGATAACACAGGCTGCTCAATCACTTTCTACTTCAATAGTTCAAAAATTGTGTTTGCTCTGGTGGTCCACTTGAATTCTTTCTGATCTCCCCTCATGGTCTCAGCCATAGGGTTACAAACTAAACTAAAATTTATGATAAACTTCCGGTAAAAACTAGCCAATCTATGAAATGATCTTACCTCTCCAATGCTTTCCGGTGGAGGCCACTCAACAATTGCTTTCACTTTCTCAAGGTCCATCTTCAAACCATCCTCAGATATCACACATCCCAAATAGACTAACTCATCCTTCATAAGAGTACACTTCTTGATATTGATTAGCAACTTCTCTTCTCTCAATCTCTGCAAAACTTGTCTCAAATGCAACAAATGCTCCTCTTTTGTCCTATTGAAAATCAGAATGTCATCCAAATATACAATAAAAAACTTACGCAAGAATTTCTTCAATACCTCATTCATCATCCTCATGAAAGTAATCGGTGCATTAGTCAATCCAAAGGGCATCACCAACCATTCATACAGTCCTTCATTTGTCTTAAATGTTGTCTTCCACTGATCACCTTCTCTGATACTAATATGATGATATCCACTCTTCAAATCTATCTTTTTAAAGTATTTTGCTCCACTCAAACAGTCCATTATGACATCCATCCTAGGCAAAGGAAATTGATATTTCACTGTGATCTTGTTTATTGCTCTGGAATCATTACACATTCTCCACTCTTCATTCTTCTTAGGTGCTAATACTGCTGGTACTGCACAAGGGCTTAGACTCTCCCAGATCAAACCTTTCTTCAACAACTCCTGCACTTGTCTATTCAGTTCTTCATTCTCTATCGGTTTCAATCGGTGTGCAGCTTTGTTAGGCAAACTAGCTTCAAGAACCAAAGACATGCAATGACTAATACTTCTCATAGGTGGCAATCCATCAGGTACATTATCTGAAATGATCTTCTCATATTTTGTCAGGAAATATTTTATGTCTTCCAAGTGTTCTTCTTCTGGTTCCGATTTCTTAGTCTTCTTAGGAATCAAGGCAAAACACACATTCTCATGTCTCAGTCCATCCATTAATTTACTTCCATGTATTAAATAGATTCTAGCATTCGTACATACTTCATTCTTCAAAGGTTCCTCTAAAGGCAACAAGGTTTGCTTCATCCCATTGGCCACAATAGTGTATGTATTCTTTCTTCCACCATGCACTGCCTATCTATCAAACTGCCAAGGAGTACCCAACAAAAGATGACAAATGTCCATAGGCATAATATCACACAAAGCTTCATCATGATAATTCTTAATTTTCAATTTCATAAAACATTGTTCACTTACTAACAACTTATGTTCATCCTGAATGCATGCTATCTGAGAAGGCTTAGGATGTTTCAATCTCTCCAATTTCAACTTATTCACCATTTCTTCTAAAACAAGATTATCAGAATTACCACTATCAATAGCAAATTTACAACACTTATCGGATACCTTACATCTAGTCTTGAATAGATTCTTCCTCTGCAAGGGCTCTTCATCTCCTCCAGTATGACACAAAGCTCTCCTCATCACCAACAGTTCTCCATCTTCCAGTTTATTGTCTGGTCTGGTGGGGTTTTTTTTCCACCACTACTACTCTTCCGGTATTTTTTGTCTTCTTACACTTGAATGTACGATGTCCTTCTCCTCCACACTTAAAGCAAGTTCCTCTAAATTTCCTCTTGTCCCGTCTTCCAAAGTTCTCATTTTGGTAACCATCTGGTTCTCTCCTCTAGTAGAAATTTATATCATCTTTCCGGTATGAATTACCTTCCTTGTTCACTTCCTTGTCCTTGTTTTGATCTATACAGGTACCTCTACCTCTAGTATATCCTCTTCCTCCTTGAAATCTTCCTCCGATAAACCTTCCACCTCTGCCTCTCTTCCTTTGCTCATGTCTTTTGTTTAACTTCTCTTCTGCCTTTAAGGCACACTGGTAAGCCTCTTCAACACTCTCCAATTTGATCAAACTCAATCCATCTTGTATATACATCGATAATTCATTCAAATATCTTGCAACTTGTTCAACTTCATCATCATCATGTTCGGATCTGATGTTCAACTTGTAAAATGCTTCAGTGTACTCCTTCACACTAGATTCCTTCTGTCTTCAATTTTGCAACTTCTGAAACAAATCCACTTGATAATTCACCGTCAAAAACTTTGATTTCAACTTAGCAACCATCTAATTCTATGTCTTAATCTTCTCTTTACCTCTTCTCTATCTATCAACTTGCAAATGCTCCCACCAAAGAGATGATGACCTTTCATCCAGATATAGGCATATTTCACCTTCCTCTCTTCTGTAGTGTTTTCAAAATCAAAATACTTCTCCATCTCCAAGATCCAATCCATAAATTAATCTAAATCTAACTTCCCTTCATATTCCGATGGGGTAAAATAAGGTTTAGTATTCACCCTACTCAGAACCCTTAAAAACCTTACCTCATTTGGATCAACCGTCAGTAGGTTTGCTTTTTTTGTTGGGGCTTCTTCTCCTTCATATTCACTCACATCTTCAATATGTCGACCTCTTCTCTGGGTTGTCTCCATGGCTTCTAATCGAGCTGCTATTCCTCTCAACATCTCCATCACAACAGGGTTTGCATTCCCACGTGCTCCACCATTCCTAGCTCCTCTTCATGCCATCGTTCATGCTGGTCCTCTGCAGCTGTAGGTCAGATCCGCAATCCACCACCCTAAAACAAAATTTTAGGACACACCACCTCCGAAACAAAACTTCACTCTGATACCACTTGAAGCAGTCATCGGTGAGGAGGGACCTTAGAGAGATCAATTCGGACCGGTCATCAAGAGTAAACACAATGAAAACACAAAGATATGATGGAGGCAATGTAGAATATATTGTTCTATTTCATGAAAATTGATTACATCTAGCCGGTAACAATCGTGTTACAACATACCGGCTCACATGCCTGGTAGAATAGGTCACAACTGGGACCTTGAATTGTGAAATCTATCTTCTACGCACAATCTAGCTACTTGATTCTCTGATTTTATTTTATTCCTTTCATTCTAATGCGTAATTATAAATATATTTATATCAATCCAAAGGATCCAGTCGGCCCAAAAGGGATCAAAACCAAAGAACAAGACCTAACGTGTAAAATAACAAGGTTGGCCTCCGCCAAGAGATTCCTCCAGAAAATCCAAAGGATGAAACATAGATCATGGGAAAAGGTCAGCCATATGCCAAGGAACATCAGAATCAATGCCCAAGGCTCCACAAGCTTCAGAATGGGTTCTGGTAGATCGCCAAAAATAGGTCCATGCAACCGGTAACAAGAAATTGTCCAGGAAACCGGCAACGATATCTTCCTAGAAAATGATCCAAATGTGATGTGGTCTTGAAGCAATAAAGATGATCAGGTGTTCAAGTATAATCCAACTCCACAGGATCCGGTGAGCCAAAATCGGGACCTACAGAAAGGAAAACTGAAACTACAAACAGAAAGAAAAACAAAAACAAAATATTTTTGGTTGATGCAAGATTGCTATGAACCAGGGATGCTCCTTCATCAAACATCAAGGCACTTTGTGAAGAACATTTTTTATAATACCTTACAAGATACTAAAAATCAAAATAATTTTCTTGATGACTAACAAATGTAGGTCACTCCAATTTGAATGGAAGGAAAATATACACAATCACTAAACATGCATCACTAACTAATGTAGGTCACTCCAATTTGAATGGAAAGAAAAGATACATAATTGCTAAACATGCCTAAAGGATGCAAACAAGTAGGATTTGGAGACAAAGTAAACTAAAATATAGAAATTGGGACAATCGCTTAGTAGAAGTCCTTTAGATGAAATTCATTGTATACCAAAAAAATCAATTAAATAGACAAAATAACATTGAAAAACTTGGTTTATCCTTAATAAAAGACATTGGATTACTGTAATGGTAAGCCATTGTTGCTAAATTAAACTTAAATAAACTAAGATACATTTCACTAAGTACATCTTCTTCACAAATATACTATGTATTATACTGCATTATTTGTACGAGATCTATGCTAAAACTAAACTATTTTTTCAGACATCCTTTATGCCAATAGGCTCATGCACATGAATGTAACTGCTAATGTCCATGAGAAACATAGACAAAGTAGACAAAAAAAGTACATGAAAAATGTGAAGACAGGGTTGCTTTGCATGTCTGACGTAGTTCTTTTTAACACATGGAGCAACAAATAGGCCTTTAAAGCATTAAAATGTAGCAACACACTAAAATTTAAAGTGTTTGTATTCACATTTCTTTAATTAGTGTATTCACATTTCTTATTAAACTTGACAATTATAAATTATCTCTTTCTATCTTACATTATTACATGGAAAAAAAATTGTATGAAAGAATGTAATTCAAAATGCAAAAAAAAAGTTATATAGTGTTTCTATTCATCATTCATTTCCAAAAACATAAAAAATAATGTTTTTATTTTATAAATGTTTTATGAAATATTATTTTGTAGTCTAAAGGCAATTGAATATCCTTATTCTCTTCTTGGAATTAATCATCTAACATGAAATTTCCTCAAAATGCACTTAATAAGATATTAAAAAATAATTTACGTAGGATTTAACGAATATATTCATATTATCAAATTCAAACTCAAATTTTGTCAAATCTATTACATTTGCAAGAAGAGAGTTTGTCATGGTTAATAGTTACTTAATGCTTTATTATTTTAAAAAAATTGTAAACCTGTCCAAAAATTGAATTTTGGACATTGTTAATACTTAGTGTTTTGTTTAAAGATTCAACTATGTAGTATTTTCATTCACTGTAATACATGTCAATAAAATTTTTTGTTGCTTTTATAAATTTTAAAATTTATTTATATAGTTTTAATAGAGGATTCTAAAATTCCATATGCAATTCAAACAATGAAATGTTATATTAAACTATGATTTTCTAATTCTTAGAGACACCCCATACACAATCACTTTTCTTTTTGAATGATCATAGAACAATTATTATTAAAAAATATTATGTGTTTGCAGGCGACTTCAATGCTATCCTGGCAGGTAATGAAAAGAAAGGTGGTATTCAGAGGATTGGTACGGTTTAGAAAGACTTCCAGGAATTTGTAGAAAATAATTAGCTATTGGATGTTGCCCTGAAGAATGGAACCTTCACATGGACAAATAGGAGAACTAGTTTCACTAACATTGCAGAACGTCTAGATCGGTTTCTGGTGGACGGTGATTGGCTTGAACAAAATCTTATCCTTGAATCAACTATTCTACCCCTTGTAGGATCAGACCATTTCCCTATTTGTCTAAATGTGTCTATAAGACAATCTGAGGGTGGAAACCCTTTCCGGTTTGAGATGATGTGGCTCAGAGTGTCGAAACTACATGAAATGATAGCAACGGTGGAATGAGCCGATACTAGGAAATAACTCAAGGTTGTTCAAGATAAATAAGAAGCTCAGGTATATCAAGATCAAAATCAAAGAGTGGAACTTGAGTCAGTTCAATATCCATAAGGAGAAACTTAGGGTCACGACAGAGCTGGAGGAAATTACCAATTTTGTCATAAAGACAGGCATGAATGAAGAACTTTTTAAAAGGGAGAGCTCTCTTAAGGCTGAACTAAATGAAATTCTCCGACGTGAAGAAATTCATTGGAGGTAGAAATCTAGGGAACTTTGGCTCAAGGATGGGGATAGAAATACCAATTTCTTCCACATATATGCTATTGCCAACTAAAACAGGAGCAAAATATCAAATATTGTGAGGCTGGATGGTAGTATTGCCAAGGATTATGAGGATATTGCCTGAGAAGCAGTTAGACATTTTGAATCTTTGATGAATGGTAAATGCCAAAGTGGTCAGAAAGTAAGAAACAAAATTCTAGACTCAATCCCTTCTTTAATCACTAAAAGACACAATAAAGATCTCTTCAAACCCATTGACTTAGATGAAGTCAGGAAAGTTACCTTCGAGCTGAATCCTGATAAGACTCTAGGCCCTAATGGTTTTCCTATGGCCTTATTTCAAAATTTCTGGGACATTATTGCCTAGGACCTACACCTAGCGGTAGCAGAATCCAGAAAAAGAATGACTATGCTAGGAGCTATTAATCACACCTTTCTAGCTTTAGTCCCGAAAAAGAAAAACCCTCAGCAAATGGGTGATTTTAGACCAATTTCATTATGCAATTTTGTCTACAAAATAGTAACAAAGATCATTGCCAACAGAATGAAACCTCTTCTAAAACATATTATTTTAGATGAGCAGAGTGGCTTTGCCCCTGGATGCTCTATTGTTGAAGGCATCATCACTTCTCATGAAACACTCCACACTGCAAGGAAAACTAAAGATTCTTATATGATTTTAAAGTTGGATATTATGAAAGAATATGCTATGGTGGACAGAGAATTTCTTGTAGAAGTATTGAGGAAATTTAGCTTCTGCAATGAATGGATCACATGGGTCAAGAATTGTCTATCAACACACCCAAATTCTCAGTTTTGGGTAATGGTTCATCTCATGGTTTCTTCCCTTCAATGAGAGGTATTCGCCAAGGGGATCCTATGTTGCCATTTTTGTTTATAATTATGGCTGAAGCCTTAGGTCGGTTGATTAAATCTCTTCAGCATAATGGTCATTGGCTGGGTGTGGGCTACAATAGTTGAACATTCAACCCACTTGCAATTTACTGATGATACTATTCTATTTGGAGTCTCTAGTAGAAGAAAGGCAAGGACTATAAATACTTGCTTGAATGACTATTGCAAGGCTTCAGGGCAAAAAATCAATTGGAACAAGTCAAAAGTTTTCTTTATCAACACTTTGTCAAATATGCAAGATGTTCTATCAAGGATCCTCCATTTAAGAGTTGCAAACTTTCCAGGTAAATTCCTTGGGACTCCTCTTTTCATTGGCAGTAATAAGATTTTCTATTGGATGCATCTTATTGAGAAATATAAATCTAGGCTTGAAAATTGGAAAGGGAAGTGGTTATCATCTGTCGGTAAGCTTACTATGATAAAATCAGTCCTCTCTGCCATACCATTTTTTTCCATGGCTTGCTTGAGACTACCAACTGCCATAGAAGATGAGTTAATTACTATAATGAGGAATTCCTTTGGAATGGGTCGGATGACAAAGGGAAATTTCTCCTGATTGCCTGGAATAAAATAAGTCAACCAAAAAATGCTGGGGGTGCTGGAATTCGACATATTTCTATTATGAATTTGGCTATGGGAGCAAAATTGGTATGAGAAATTTATAGAGGTGGTAATCAAAAGTGGGTAAGATTCCTAAAACATAAATACTTGGACTCAATTGAGCCTAAAAGGATTCTCACAATTATCAACCCACCCAGGGGTTCGGCCATTTGGAATTTTATTATGGAATGCAGAGAAATCATAAGCGATGAGGTCACTTGGGATGTCAGAAATGGGAGGAATGCATCCTTCTGGCTGGATTCTTGGAGTGGCGAAGAAGCCTTGTGTCATAACCCCTCTCTTCAATCTATAATGAGAGAAACATGTCGGCTTTGGGGACACAAAGTCTATGATTATGGTGATTCAGTTAGGAGAATGGTATTGACAAATGGGTGTGGAATTCTCTAGACCCCTTGGACTTAGTCCAAAATTAGAAAGACATTTTTGCTGGTATTCTAAGGAATCGAATCATTCATCCATCCCCAGATGAGGACATCATTAGATGGTGTGACTCGTCTTATGGTAAGTATAAGGTATGTTTTGGCTATAAATTCAAAGAAGTTGTTGTAGATAAGAAGGATTGGCTAGTTAATTTGTTCTTGCACAAACATCTACTTCCTAAAGTAGGTTCCTTTGCTTGGATGGCTTTTTAGAGGAAGATTCTAACCAGTGAAATACTCCTTAAATTGGGTATTAATGGGTCTAGTAGATGTGTATTATGTCGAAATCAAGAGGAGACCATTGATCACCTTCTGCTTCACTACAAATTCTCCAGCAACTATTGGTGGCATTTTATGGGCAAATTAAATCTTGCATGCCCTTTTTCGAAAGGTTTGGATGATTGGTTTCTACTATGGTCTAAATCAAAATGCAAGGCGTTATTTGGGGACTTATTTTTCATCCTTCCCTCACTGCTGATTTGGGAAATTTGGAAAGAGAGGAATCGCAGAATTTTCCAGGATAAACATATGGGCCAGATTGCCCTCTGTGGGAAAACTGAGAATCACTTGGTTGAGCTTCTGATTGAATTGGCTAAGTCCAAATCACTGAAAAAGAATCTATACACTGATTAGGATTGGAAGCTAAAGCTTGCATTCCCAAATTTGATCATCCCCCTACTTTTTGGAAGTGGTAACCCTGAGATACCGGTTAATCCAAGATTGGATGTTAAATGGGAAATCCTAGATCCAGGGTGGCATAAGATTAACTTCAATGGTGCCTCTGAAGGGAATCTAGGCCAGAGTAGAATTGGATGTACTAGTAGAGATTCTAAAGGTATCTGTATTAAGGAAATCTCTAAAGATATCAGTATGGCCACTAACAATGAGGCTGAATTCCGAGCGACATTAAGAGGTTTGCAATTGGGAATTGAGTTGGGAATAAAAAAGAATCCATTTGGAGGGTGTTTCATTAAATGTTATCAATGTTGTTCATAGTAACCAAACCCCTAGTTGGCGTCTTAACCTATGGCTTCGACCGAAGGTGGATTTGCTTGAGACCGTTGAAGAATTTTGGATGTCGTTGTCCTAGCCGTAAGCCCCAGATCAAGGCCTCCATCTACAAACTATCTAAGATGCCAATTGTAGATGGAGGCCTTGATCTGGGGCTTACGGCTAGGACATAGATAAATTCTGATTATAGCAATTTATATGGTTAAAGTGCTGCAACCTGTCATGGCAGATGAATGATTCGGTTTCTTTCCCCTATGGTCTTGGTTTCTACTAGTTTGTAGTACTTACCGAGAGATGAGCTCTTACCAGGTATGGGTTTTTATTTGATTATGGTATCCTTCTGGTTCCTACCGGTAGGGGTATCCCACCCAACTGTGTGGTCTCTACTAGTTGGCGATGCTGTCGTTTGCATAGGTCTCTTGCACTTGTCTCTTACCGGTAGTTATTACGTTCTGGTAATATGGTCTTACCGGGATCATTTACTACACTGCCAGAATAGATGCTGTCAAAAAGATAATCTAGCAAAATTTCTGATAAGCAGTTGCAATCGGTTTTCTCCTCAAGTCACCCTATGCGGATGGAGGCCCTGATCTAGGACATTCGGTTAGGGCACATCTATATTTGATTATGGTGGTTAATATGGTTTAAGTGATGCAACCTATCTTGGTCTAAGAATGAAACGATTTTGTTTCCCTGGTGATCTTGGCCTCTACCAGTTTGTAGTACTTATCGAGGGTGAATTTTTACCGGGTGTGGGTTGTTTCTTCGATTGTGGTTTCCTTTTGGCTCTTATCGGTAGGGGTATCCCCCTAGGCTGTGAGGTCTAACGGTTGGCTATGATGTCGGTTGCATAGGTCTCTTGCATTTTTCTCCTACCGGTGTTTTTTATGGTTTCGGTAATATGATCTTACTAGGGTCCTTAACTTCAGTTCCAGTGTAGTTGCTATCAGAAAGGTAATCTAATGCCCATAATTACTATTAGATATGATAAAGCCGAATGGCGGGAGACATAAAAGAGGCAATACATTGCGGTTAAAGGTAACATGCTTAAGATGTGTTTTGTTTGTGCGAAGTAATTTGGGATGGTTTAGCCAGCTCCTCGATCTCCTCAACCTTTATGAGCTATCGAGATAAATAAAGGAAGGCCTGCTTACTTTAAGCATATCAATATCTTCCCCTTTCTTGCTTTGCTATTTATACAATGGATACACCGATATTTTTGGAGGCAACATGCCGTCAGATGGCGTTTCTAGGTAAAATTTCTGATAAGCGCTTGCAATAGATTCTTTCCTCAAACCACCCTTTGATTCTGCATTGTGTAAAAAGAATTTTGGGGAAGGAATTCTTAAATGCTTATCACAGATATAGAGCCAATGCAGACATTCTGGCTTTATTTTTAGCAATGTTGTTCTAAATGGGGACTAACAAGCAAAGGGCGAAGCTGCTCACTCAAATGGTGTTCGAGCACCGCTTCCTTGCGGAAATTGACGTTGTACTAGATAATGTCGATGACAATCTTAGAATGCCCTTTCCCCAAAATTATTATATGAGTTTGGGAAATGGTGTGGAGGTGAGGAAAGAGGTGATAGTAACCTCTCTTGATTTCAAAGCCTTGGAGGCCTCCTAGCCTAACATTAATAGAAATATTGAGTTCCTTTTCATGGTTGTCGGAATACTGCTCGGCTTCACAGATGCCTGGAGAAGAACCTATATTCAGGATGAAGGGCTTTTGGGCATAGGAGACATTGGTATTTTGGCCAACAATGACATAGACAATGGTAACTCTTGGGGCCTTGGTTGTGGTGAAGAGTGGTTTCCAGAGGATGTCTGCCACCCTTGGGAAAAAGAGGAATCGTTGGCTCATGCTGCTTGTGGGAATGATTGCCTGATAATATTGGATGTTGCTGCTGCTGCTGCTCCTGGTGATGAGGACCCAGATTCAAGCTCTAAAGAGTCTTGAAATGTTGTGACCTTCTCAGCTCTGTGTGTCGGTTCTCTTTGGTATTCCATTTCTCAAGTTCTTTGTAGTGTTAAGAGGATTGTAGGCCTTTGGCCAAATTAGGCATAGTAATAGCCAACATTTTGTTCTCATCTGGTTGATTTTGTCTAGCAATGTAGGATCCTCGCCAGCTCGATTGGTTTTTGGTCGTTGTTTGGAGCAATGGTAGGGGGTTTTCTTCCTGGTCCTTTCCCCCTACGACTCTTTTTGAACCAGGTTTGTATTTTTTAAATATTGATTAATACAAGGGTGCTGCCCCTCTGCAGTTATTAATCTATTATATATATATATATATATATATATATATATATATATATATATATATATATATATATATATATATATATATATATATATATATATATATATATATATATATATATATATATATATATATATATATATATATATGTATGTATATTTGGCTACCTTTTTATTCCCACAAACAATTCTAGCACAATTTCCAAAGTTATTATTCTAAATGTTATTGCTTCCAAACCTTAACACTAATTCAATTGACAGGAACTTGATGCATTGCATCTCTTGTTCATTCATAAATACCTCTCTTTTGTCTAAATGGATCAAATGCATGGCAATATTGTCATTTAGATATTCTCCCATTAGAAGTCACATTCTTCATTCGTAAGTACCTCTCTTTTGTCTAAATGGATCAAATACATCTGAAATGTCTTTTCAGGATTAATTATAGGACTAAATTTTAGGGCATGGCTAATGCTTCTAGAAATCTTCCATACTAACATTTGTTTTCTAGGGCACTATGTCATCAGGTTTTGATGGTTGCTTTAACTAGTTGAGCTAAGTAATTTGATGATACTTGCTTAATATATCTGTCCTATTTATTAAGATGTAAAATCCTTATTAGGTTTAAGCATAGAAAACTTGCAGGAGTATATGAACATTTACTTTCAAAGATAAATGATGTGTAGTGGAATCCGGTAATTGAATATTTAAGGAGAGTAGAAATTCATATACAATATAGGATATGCTATTGTCACATTATGTGTAGTACTATACCTTATGTTGGCCATTGATTTTGATGAGCTTAAAGCGTTTGGTATCAACATGGCTATCAAAACTTGGAATTTTGCAAGTAGTTTACTAGGTTTGTCTCACAAAAATTTCACAAAAATTGAAATTTTGTGTAAGTAGTTAGCCAAGTTTTCTGAATGAATGAGACTTGTCATATGCATCATTATCTATACCTAATTATGAAATGCTGGTTTTTTAACTGTAGAAATAGACATTTTTAGCTTGGGTTTTGGTTCCCTCTATTATACATCTATGCCTTTTTAAACTCCATTTTTTGGACAATTTAATTGCTCTTGTTTGTTTTTTAACCAAATTGTCAACTAACAAAGGCAGTGGTACTAAATTTTTAAATTGTATTTTGTTTTATCTTTTAATTATTTTAGATTTATGTTTTCCAAATTGAAATTTTAATAGAAGGGAGAGAAAATAAGCAAAATCGCGTTGTGATAAATTGTTTATTTTTATTATAATAATTTTTGTACTGTTTTGAATTATTTATTCTACTTTACTTTGATGGTATATATCGATTTTTTTTTAAAAAATTGACCAAAATAAATTACAATGAACTCAGATTTGAACTCAAACAATAAGAAAGATTAATTGTATTTATAATACATTTGAGTAGAGATTCAAAACCTTAGCTTGACAAGATTTTACATTTGATATGTAAATTTTAATTATCAATGTTTTGAATCACACTTCATGATTATGATTGCAAACCAAGATAACTATAACAATTCAATTGATAGCTAAAAGTTAGCTTGGAAAGATTTTTGGATTTGAATATGTAGTTTTTTAATTTTTACTATCTATGTTTTATCTATCTTACTCCACGATCCATCATCAATATGAGTTAATTACAGAAGACAAATTAAAGGATGGCAGTAGACCAATATAACTTATAACAATTTGTATAATGAATTCGAAAATGGGGGGGATCTAAGGAGAGAGGAACCAAATAACATTTCCAGATGGAAGGAAATGCCAAAGGTGTGGACTAAGCTGGAGAAAGGGTTCATGACGAATTTCATGGAGAAGCTGGTTGACTATGATAAAGGCAAAGTTAACCTAATAGTCACCAAAGTCACTAAAAACTGGATTAATGGCTCATTCAAAATTCATGGTGTAAGGTTTAAGTTGGATGCGGACCTCATTGCGACGGTAATAGGTATGCCCCACTCTAGTCTTAACTTTTTTAGAGACTTGAAAGTTTCTAATAATGCGGTTAAGATTTTTCCTCGCAAAGAGAAGGAGAGGGCAAAAATTGGAAAAGCTAAGGGGGGGTATTATGATGCTTCCAACATTAAGAAAATTTGGGGCTATGTGTTGAATGCTATTATGGAATACATTATTATGGAGGGTCGTTTTACTAGGGTCCACACATACCATTTTGTGCTTTTAAATCATTTCAGGCATGAGAAGAGGATTTCCCTGCCCTACTACCTCTTCAGGTCTTTGTCGCGGTCTCTTAATAAGCATAGCAAGAACCCTTCGACTCTGGTGCTTCATTATGGCCTCATTTTGCTCATTTATGAGCACTGCAAAATTCTTGCAATCCAGGAAAATAAGAGATTGTCTATGTCTCCGAGGAAAGGTAAGAGGAAGATGGAGGAAGGCGGGCCTAGCAAGGAAGAGTCGACACAGAGCAAAAAGGGCAAAAAAGCTACTAGGATGAAAATTCAAGAGGACAAGGATAATCAAAAGGAGATGGAGATTGACTTAGAGGACATCGAAAAAGATGGTAGTGAGATAGAAACTGATGAGTCTGGTGGAGAGGAGAGCTGGAAAGAAGAGGAATTGGGGGAAGAGGAAGGAGGAGCTGAGGACGTTTTCGATCAAGATAGTCCTACCCACAGTGTTAGTTTAGGCAATGTCAATAGCCAGCCAATGGAGGAGCAGGACAATAAGATTAATGAGGAAAAATAAATGGATATTGAGCAGGAGAAGAACAAGGAATGTGAGCAGGAGATGGACAAGGAGAATTCGAGCAAGGATAAGGATTATGGTAGAGAAGAGTTAATTCTGGATAATCTCAAAAATCTATCTGAGGCTAGAATGGGTTTTGATAGATGGGCCTATGAAGGAATCAAGAATCTAGAAAAAACTAAGAAGTAGTGGGCAGAGAAAAGGAAGAAATCTGATAGGAATCAGGAGTAGTGGAATAAGGATATGAAGAAAAAAGAAAAGAAGCTGGAAGCTTAGATTAGTAATCTAGAGGAAGGAAAACTGCTGTGAAAAACCTTTTGGTAATGATTTTGGATATCCTTACCTCTGTTACTAAGAACTTAGAGGAAATCTCTAAGGTCCTTGAGGGATCCAACACTTCCAAACCAGTCGTGGGCCTTGATATTGATGAGGAAGCTATTGAGACATGGACTGTGGAAAGTGCTCCTGGTGGTGCAGCAAAGAGAACAAGGGTGAGCATGAAAAAAGTTATTGTGGCCTCTTCCAAGGAAATCCCTAAACTTAGGGATAATATTAAAGAATTGTAAGGGATTAGCGAAAATCTGGCTAATGCCCTGAAAAACATTAAGTAGTTTGTTTTCTGTCTTTTTTCTGTTTTGGCTGGACGTTGCTGGTTCTATGGGGTTTTTTTGTTGGATTTTGCATGTTTTTATGTTGGTTTTTTAGTTGTTTGTATCTTCTTGTTTCTTAATGCTCTAATTTCTTAAGGATCTTTTGTAAAGGGTTTCGGGGTCCCTTCAAAACCTTTGTTTGACATCCAAAAGATATCTTGACAAGGTTTTTAGGTTTGACTACGTAACTCTTTTTTATCAACATTTTAAATTGTCATCCATATTCCATCATCAGGATGATATGGTTAGAAAACAGATATGAAACAATGGTATAGACTAAAATATTATGGATTGTGAACATTTCGTGTTTTTAATCCAGGATATAATTAATTCCTACAAGTAATTTAAAAAACTGTATAATTATTTTTTTTAAAAATGATCTAAAATATTATTAGCAACTTATTAAGAGAGAGTAAATATATTGTGATTTTATCCTTAACAAAATTCTTATTATTTTGACGTGAAGGAGTTTTAGGGTGGATCTAGAGACTTCACTCAATATAGACAAAGAAGTAGTTTTTTTTTTTTATTAATTGGATTAACAACAACAATTATAGAAAATAATACAGCCAAATCAACATTAAACATCAAAACAACAACATAAAAGGACTATTGTTATTGTCAAACAAGAGATTCCAAGTTAGCATCAACAAATATAGTTGGATTAAGAAATTGAGCTAAAAACAACAACAACAACAACAATACAAAAAATCATGTTGAAGATAATCAACATATAGTCCACAACACAACAAATATATGTAGTTTGAAGAACAATGACAATGCTCTTGGGCCTATTGCCCATAAAACAATGAAAAATACATTTTGAGAGTTAAAATCAACAACTATGCTTGTAATGAACCCCGTTGTTGTTTTTGAATGCTCCTTCTTATAGCCAAAAGTTTTTCTCACCTTGTCCATGGGGTGAGCAAATTCATGTCTTTTCTTGTGTAACCTTCACAATCCATAAAGCTTTGAGGATCACCTTCTCTGCAAAGAGCAAATGACCTATTTTGATCATAGTTGCAAACATGGTGTCATTAGATTGTTATGTTGAGCTCTAGGCCTTGGCTTGACGCTGAGACTTCAAGCATATCACATGTTGGTAAAGACAAAGAAATAGTTAGGTAGCAAAATATCCATGAAGACTAGTAGCATAAATTTATAAATCATGTGATAGTGTTAATGGTCATTAAGAAGAATTTGGAGATGTAGACTGAATATGATTCTATACCTCATGGACACCCCTATATAATGTAGTACATAGATTTAAGTTCATGATTAAGAGGTTTTTATGGCATGTTTGGAAGGATGCGTAGTTGATTTGAAGCTCTCAGCTCTCCATTGAAAACTTTGTTGCACAAATAACAACATTTTCTATTTATCCTAACACTTGACCTCATGTACTACACAAATGTTTGCAACTAATAGACCAACAATTTTCCTAACTGACCTTCACACATCTTTGACATATCCATTGCACACCATGATACAATTGCTAGTACCTACAATTCTTGTGACTTTAGACTGCTATCTAATTTACTTCTATGAACATTGATAATTTTGCTATAACCATTTACTAAATAATTTCTTACTTTCATCTAATTAAAAAAACAAAAAAAAAACTTTTAAAAGTTAAAAACTATTTGTATAGTCAAATTCTCCAACCTTTTTATGTGCGAACAAACTAAAGTTGTAACTAAAGAGCTAGAGTCACTTTATTGACTACTTTTGTTCTTGCCTTAAGTTGTAGTAATTTCTGTATGTTATTGCTTTCTCCAATTTATAAAACCCATCTTAATGTTAATAACTTACGTGTATCATATTTATATTTGAGGTCCTACCAGGAGACTCAAAGTCCAAAAGACAAAAACATTTAGGTATGTTATGAAGTACAATATTCCTTAACCACTTGGAGGCTTAACGGTTGATCTTATGGATACGTTGCATTCATCTATACTTTTAAGTGTTTACGAAATTTGATAAGCATTTTTTATTGTGACAAAAATTATTTAATTTTTGAAAAAAGTAAGGGTAATTGTTAATTATTATTAGCACTTGTATCTATAAAAGGTTCAAGGGATAGTCGATAGGAATTTAAAGATATAATTTAAATATATTTTAATATTACATTAGATACCTATTCATGGGTTTCCAAGGGTTAATCCAGTGAGTTGTCCTCTTGAAGTTGACGTAGTGACATGGTCAAAGCCTGAGAGGGGTTGGGCGAAGATTAACTTTGATGGGGCCTCAAAAGGGAATCCGGGCACTTCCGATGTGGGGTGTGTGGCCTGTGATGATGAGGGGAAGATCCTTTTTCACATGAGCTAAAAGATTACAGGATGAAACCAATAATGAGGTGGAGTTTCAAGCCGCGTTGTTAGCGGCTGACTCGGCAGTGAACATGAAGGCATCAAAAGTTTGCTTAGAAGGGGATTCTCCGATAGTGATTAATGCCTTGATGAAAGGTGACACCCCATGTTGGAAACTAAATAAGTTCATACATATTATTTGTGAAAAAATAAAATCCTTCCAAGATTTTTGTATTTCCCATGTGAAAAGAGGTGGGAATATCATTGCTGACGGTCTATCAAACGTGGTGTGTGAGCTTTCCAAAGGGTAGGTGAGGTGGCAAGATAGTCATGATTGCATCGTGCGATGGAGTTAAGACACCCTGACAAGAAATTTACTCCTGCAAATTCGATATGTGCGACTTGCAACCGACTTTTTATCCAAAGATGTAAGTTCGGGTCAAGTTAATGGGCAATTAATGTGGATTGCTCTCTGAAATGACAACGCTTGTGGAGTGTGCCTCCTGAATTTCTAATATTGGTATTTTCGCATATTCAATGTGGCTTTTCTGCGAGTTTGGTGGTGAAGGCTACAGGTTTCTAGCAGAGATTAACGGTTTTTTGCAGAATTCAATGTTTTTTGAGAACCTCCAGAATGGAAGCAAACTTTACCCTGAGGTCTTCAAAGCTTATGTCGACTTTTTGGGGTTTCATCCTGGTGAAGAAGATTGAGAGTATGTTTCTAGCAAATGACCCTCTATTCTTGAAAGTGGTTCAATTGGTGTTAGGCAAGGAGGTGGCGGTAATCGACCATAGATATTGGTCGAGAGCTGATATTTATTCTTTAATCATGGCTTGGGGATTGGACTTGGGGCATGCATGCGAGGAGGTTAGGAAGGTGTTGAGGATGATTATTCTGCATGCTTACCTGCTAAACTTGGAGTTTTTTGTTGGAGTGGGTTGTTCCGGGTTGGGGATTTAATATTTCTGAAGATATTCCAGAGAGCAACGCTGAGCTTCGGGCTAGACACTCCCGAATTTCGTTTCTACGATGTCGCGAGGAGGTCAAGCTCGTATCAAAGATGACGCTAGGAGAGGATGGGAGGGCTTGGTGGTATATGTTCATATAATGGAGCTCAAAGAAATTATCAGACAGGCAGGCGTGGAGGCTGGGTTGGTGGACGATGTGCGAAGAAGGAGGTCGATCACCAGACGACTCTTTGCGGAGTTGGCAAGACATGTTGAGTAGGGCGGGGCGGTGGGTGGCTCTTTCGGGTCGGCGGATGCTTCGAGCTCACACTTGTAGATGGATGAAGAATCTGGACGAGCAATGGTACCCCTTGTTACATTAATTTTTTTTACTTAGTTGTTGTTTTTCTCTATTAAACAGTTTATGCCAACGCGACACATTGTAATGAAACTTTTTTCTACAGTGGGATTGGGGGAAGGGTTTTTTTGATGTTTTTGTTAGATGAACAGTATGGTTTTGGTAGGGTGGTTTAGTTTTCAGATAGTGTGGATGAATGATAGTTTAGTATGTACTACAATTTACTTCTTAATTAAAAAAATACAATATTACCGATCAAAAAAGAATATTACATTAGATGAAGTGTTATTACAAATATAAAAGAATTACATATATGTATATTAAGTGAATTATATATGACAATTTTAATTACACAAAATAATTATAAAAAAATAATTATGAGAATAAAAGATTTATGAATAAAAATTAATAGTAAAATGATTGTAATATAAAATATAATAAACTAATACTATAGGTAATTTAGCAATTAAATTATTTCATCTACAATAATACAAATAGACAAAATCATTTAAAAAAACACAATAAACAAAACCTTGAAAAATTATAAGATTATTTTTAACACACTATAAAACTACAAAACATAATATTTAAATTTATTATTAGATATTATTAGAGTATGTGTTATAGGAACAAAATTATTTAAATTAACTTAATATTTAAATTAAGTGATGAACAAATTTATAATAATTACATATAATAAAATCTGAAGTAATAATTTAATTAGACCATCTTTGCATTGGTGTATATATATATATAAATATATATATAATATTTTTAAAGCATTTGATTAACCTCAGTTTTTCCAGGTAGTAAACAACCAACATGAAAATTGATAGCCAAAATATCATATCACGATGTGGTCGTGCTGTAATGAATTGAGGTAGGGGTAAACGAAAAAAATGGCATGGTTAAAAAAAAACACAGCTTGCAAAAGCGGCAAGTTAAAGGTTAAAAAATGACGAATGGACGGCTGGACGAATTTCTTTGTATTTATGCCGAATAAAGAGGTTTTTGTTTTTGTTTTTCAGGCGTAAGGAATGTTTTCAGCGATTTCGGTAATCGCAAAACTGCATTTCAGCAATTCCGGCAATTGCAAAGTTGTTGGACGGTGGATTATGTCTGTTTTCAGGCGTGAGACAACTTTTCCAAGAAGATGTAGTGTGGCAAGTCCACTTAAAACAAAGCTTATGGGCTAATTAAAATATTTTATATTTATAGAAAATTAATATGTGTTTTTAAAAAATAAAATATATTTTTTGTAATTTTAATAATGGTTTAATATAACTCATGTTATCAATTTAACTTATATGATTTGTTTGGGGCTGGGGGCTAGCACAATGTTTTGTTTTGCAACCGTCTATATCCCTTGGATTGTTTGTATTTATTTCTTTGTTGTTATAGCTTAATATTGAAGTTTAGATATCAAATTCCAAACCCACTAAATTGTAATATGTTATTTGCATACTTTCGCAGAAGTTTGATTTGAGTATTGCAGTTTTTTTTGGAACATTATGGAAGATTTTCTCACTTTGCCATGGATTTTTTTTTTTTTGTTCTTCCAATTTTACGTATGCTAGATTGTTTCATTTGAAATTTGTTTGATTATTTGTATTATCTGTAGAGTTTTCTATTTTGAATCAGAAGAGTAGACACGAGGCTTGAAAGTGCAACTTGTTTGTTTTTTCTGAATAAAGAGTTTGCTACCTGGAAACTACACGTATATTTGCTTCATTTTGGAAATCGTAGTATACTTGCTTCAGGTTTGCAATAGCTCGTATATTTATTTGCTTTGGACTTGCTTCAGTTTTGCAGTGGTTCATATATTTATTTGCTTTGTAGTTCCTCGACCGTTTCCAATCTATGCATTTTTGTCTTTTCTCATTATTTGTTTTCAACTATAGCATTAAAAGGCCTCGACATTACCCCCAATATTAAAACATATTATATATATGCAATAAAAGAATTTCCCCACGAATATACAAAAGAACACGTGATCTAATAATATGTTCCTATGCTCAAAGCCCTAGGCTTTGGTCCTCGGTTCATCCAGTCTGTGCAGATGTTACTCGGGGATGCCTCGACTTTCATTACCATTAATGGTCGGCAGTCTGAGGCTTTTGGCCTTTTCAGATCCATTCGCCATGGGTGCCCTCTGGCTCCTGCTTTATATGTTCTTGCAACAGAAGGGTTTGGTTACTTACTTGCTAATGCCATCGTTGTTGGGTGTGTCCGTGGTATCTCCCTGCTTGAGTCACCTTCCCAACTTGTCAATGGCTACTTTGCAGATGATTCCTTTTTCACTCTCATTGAGGATGAAGATAATGTGCAGTCCGCTCTTCAGTGTCTTAACACTTTTTGCTTGGCTTTTGGTTTGGCCATTCAGTGGCACAAGATGCAATGTTACAGACAATCCTTTCTTCCTGCTCTGCCTTGGATCCTTCAGTATGACTGGAAATGGCTTCAGCATGGCAAAATATTTTGCTTTCTGGGCATTCATTTTGCCTTCCAAGCTTCGCCTTTAGATCTCTGGCAGGCAGTCTTAGCCGGAATCGAGAAAAAGCTTGCCTACTGGATCACCAAGCCTCTCTCTTTGGCTGGTAAATTCCAAGTCTGTTCCAAAGTGTTGGCCGCCACCCATGTTTACTATTCTTCGTGTTGGGCTCCTTCAAAGGCCTCCTACATGAAGTTGGAAAGACTTATGCGAGCCTTTCTTTGGGCCTCTGAGTCTAACCTTCATGGTTTTCACATGGTTGCTTGGGATTACTGCTGTCTCCGCAAGGAATCTGGAGGACTCGACATTATTTCTACCCAGAACCAAGGGCTGGACTTATGTGCTAAATAGGTTATCAGAGCCTTATGTGGAGACGAGGCCTGGGAAATTCTTCTCTGGCATTGCATTTCTTCAGGCTTTCCTTCAAAAAGGCCAGCCTAGAAGGGGATAGGCTTGTAAACCTTTCTCACCATGACATACCCTATTCAGATGTAGGGTACTTTTGTGGTCAAAAGTATCTGGCATGCTTGGGAAGCTATCAAGCCTTGGCTGTGGTGGGCCGACGATGGCTTTCGGGATGACTTATCCATGAATCGACACAACCTTTGGTGGTCCCCTCTTTTTCAGGTGCAAGGGTTACCTTTGGCCAAAATTTAGGGTGTCAGTGCTCTGCGCTTTCACAAGTGCGACATTTGTACCCCTAAGGATCTTTTTTCCAAATCTACTATGAGCCTCCGGTCTTGGGAGGACCTCCAGGTCCAATTTCGCTTGTCTCAACCAGATCGACAGACTTATGGCCTTCTAGTCTCGACCCTTCCCTCAAATTTGCTTCATAAGCTCGGTATTTGATCTGTTAGACCTTGGTGGAAAGACTGGAAGTGGTATACTTGGACTCCTTTTACCAACTACAAACCCAAAATGGGTTATTTCTGGTTGGTTCCTCACTTGCCTATGGCTCATACTCTCAATCAGCGGTGGCACTTGCAGTCTTCCCAGACTACCTGGAGATTTAGGTTTTTGGTTGTCTGGTCTGCCATCACCGAGCCTAAGATTGCTCACTTTGCTTGGTGTGTTCTCTTTCAAGGTCTACCTTTGGGTTCTAGAATCAAGCATTTGGGAGTGTTTAATCCTCAATGCCCTTTTTGTTGTCACCCAAAAACTTTTATGCACATCTTTTGGTTATGTAGAAGAGCTCAACAGTATTAGAGTTGGATTCATAACTTTTTTCGGTTTTTTCGGCCTGAGCCATTTTCCCGGCACGTGGCTCTTCTAGGTGATTCGCCTAGAATCCCCTATAAGTTCTCCCAGATATGGCATGCTTTCAGAAAGGAGATCCTTTTCACTCTTTGGAAGGATAGAAATGTTGTTATTTTTTCTCACAGCTACTTGGATATTAATGTTTTGCTTTATGCTAAAGCTTGCATTTGTAACAATGTATTAATGCAGATTCAGGTACAAGATGACAAGGTGGCCCTTGAGGTGGCCCACCTTCAAGAGCTCCTTCAATATTGGGGCAATGTCCCTTGTGCGATTGCCCGAGTACCGCCAGACTCTGCCTCTGCCGACCGTACTCTGCCCCATGGTCATCGTCGCGATCGCAACTCCTCTGTCGGCTGCTCTCAGACCTCGCGGTCCCAGCCTCCCCGCCGTCCCTCGGGCGAGAGAGATGTTGCTTGGCGTCGCCGCTCGACTTCCCCGCTGCGACATGGCTCTGGCTCGAGGCGGCCCTCTGATGCTCCTGTGGCCTTTGCTCCTCCTACTGCTGATTCTGGGTGGACCTCTACCACCACCTCCAAGTTTCCTCACTTGGATTTGGCGATCTCGCCTCCCAAGCAGGAGGAAGGAGAAATTGAAAGAGATGCTGAAGATGGGTGGTCTGTGCCAGACCCGACTCCTGGCCCCGCTGATGTATGGGGCAAAAAAGATGACCCTGATCCTCCACCCTCAACTGCCTTTGCTTTGGCTGGTTGAGGAAGTTTTTTGATGAATAGCTTGTTTTTTTTGTTTCCGGCCGTTGGTCGAGTGACTCTCGCGAGATGATCTCGTATCCCCCGACCTTTTTTGTGAATATGTACTTTAATATTTCTAATTAATACAGAATGCTTATTCATCATCATCATCATCATATATATATATATATATATATATCTAAGATAGCTTCTCAATAGGATATTTTGTAAACATCAAAACTGCATTTATTCTTATAGCTTGGCTAAAGAATAGATCGTATACTAAAATATTATTATACCAGCAATAATGATTTAAAGTAGAGTCCAAATTCCAGCTTCTATAATTTCATTGGTTCTGAAATAAAAAAGTTTTTTAAACCATTCAAGTAGCAGTACAAGTCATTACATAAATATTAGACAAACATAGAACGTTTTGTTTTTTTCCAGAATTCTAGAATCAATACAAGCATTGTTATTGTTATTTACAGATAGAATTAGCAGAAGTAAACTAAGAGAAGCTTTCTTGTAATTGCAATTAATTGCAAAGTAAGTTATATTTCCTATCATGATTTCTTCCTAACAATTAAGTTAAATTTATTCTATTTTTTTTAAGAAAATATTTTTGGATATTCAACTTTCAAATTTGTTATGTAAAATTATTATATATTCAAAACAGATCACAATTTAATATATTATTTGATTTCTAAATAACAAAAGATAGCAATTAATCTTAACAATTTTCTCTTCTAAATTAACATTTAATTTGTTTTTTTTAGGTTATGACAAATCTTCAACAACCAATTCAAATCATTAATATTTCAAGTACTAATTCAGGAGTTAGTAGCCTATTACAATCAATTGGATCGAATGCATCTGTCAACTAAAATGGTTTAGATGAAACTGAAATACAATATTTCGCAAATTGCCTTTTTTTGACTTGATCCCAAATTCTGCAAGAAGTGAAATTTATAAACTGCACATCAATTTCATGCAACATGCACAAAATTAGCTGGATATTCCAAGACTTTATAAATCATATGTAGTATGATAGCAAAAGTCCCTATGTAAAGCGTATGATTTTCCTATAGCTCCTAAATGTAAATCACACTTAGTGTGATTTTATTGTAGTTTACTATGTTGTTTACCAACAACTAAACTTGTACTACTTTCCTATGTTGTTTAGCAACAACTAAACTTGTACTACCTTCTTATGTTGTTTCCCAACAACTAAATTCATACTACCACTTATACATAAATGAAATTTTGGAATTTGTTTGCTATTAACTTCATCAAAATCTTGCCATATTTGCTTTTAATTTTCAAAAAAATATGTTATAAGTTAAATTTATATAATGTTTGTATTAACTTCACTTAACTTTTTATCAAACAAATATTGAAAAATCTTTAATTAAACTTAATAAAGATTCCTCAAGTATATTCAAAACATTTTCAATTAAAGTTCATTATGCTACAATTATCAAATGTTTCAAACTATTGAAATTGTTTCTATAGTATGAATGATTAAAATTGTACAAACATTACTTAATCCAATTGTCAAATTTACTCAATAATTCAATAATTCAAAGTTGACTAGTTTGATTGAAGATTTGGTTCTATTTATAAAAAATATTAAATGTCTCTATTTTAGTATCAAAGATGACTTTAACCAAGTCAATTATTTTATTTTACATCTATAGGATTGAGTTTGTCCCAACCAGATAGCTCCTATAGACATTTCCACAAACTTACTAAAAGCTCTAGGTATTGTTTTTTAAAACTTGTATCTTCTATATTATTATAACTATAAAATTGTCATAGATACTTTATCCATTTTATAGAAAAATAAAATTGCATAATATTTTACATTTCATGGTTTTACACAAACAAGGAAATTTTAAAAGTATATTCTTACATCCAAATCACAAAATATTTATCAAGTAATTCAAATTTCAATAAAAACCTATTTTATGTTACTTGATTTTAGACAAACAACGATAATTTAGATAATACATTTTTACTTCTAAACTACAAAATAATTATCAACTAATGGAAAATGCTAATGGAATTTTGTAGAAATATTCATCTCCTTTAAAATATGTCTCTCTCTTTGACAGGAAATGCAATCAATCTTATTGACAATCGCGATTTAGACATACATCCATATCTTCAAGTCTTGAGCATTACATCTTTTGGAGAAAGCAATGAATCAACAATTAGATATAAGTTAGATCTCTCTGATGGACCACACTTACAAAAAGATACCTTACCAAGAAAGTATAATAATTTTATCACTTCAAATGTCATTCCAAAAGGCTCTATACTACGACTCACCAGATATAGTTGACAATAACAATGACTGTATTATAATATAGCATGCATCCATTCTATAACATCTACAACACATTACTAATAATGCAATTATAGGTGTATTGTAATCTCTGAACTAGAGATAGCTTGCATAGAGCATGAAGTCATTGGTGATCCCACCTTCCTCTTCACAGAACAAGAGAAAAACATACAATATGTTGGGATTCCATCTGAGGCATGCACAAATATACAAGAAATTGGGACTTGCACACAATCATATCCTAAGAGAATGATGTTTGGAATACATGAATCTCTACCCAAAAAAAGTGATATCTCAACTATCACTCCTATAAAAAATTTGAATCCATTTCAAACTAGATGAATGATAAAAGGTCGTGTGACAATGAAGAAAGAAATCTACCAATTCAACACAAAGAAAGAAAATGGGCAAGTGTTTAGCTTTGATATAATTGATAGTGAAAATACTGAAGTACGTGTCAGTTGCTTCAATCAAGTTGCAGATCTCCATTCCAGAAATGTTCAAGTTGGCACTATATATACATTATCTGGAAGGACCATCAAAACTGCAAACAAGTTTTAGAATAAGTTGAATAGTCAAACAAAAATCTCTCTAGTGGATGATTCAAAGCTCACTCTTTGTGATGAGGACCTCACAATTCCAGCACATCAATTCTCTTTCACACCCATTAATGAGATTGTGATTAAGAATAACAAATCTTCAATTGACCTTATTGGGATTTGTTAGGATTAATGATAGTCCCAAAGATACTGAGAGGGTCGGGGGGGGTGAATCAGTATCTAACCAGTTAACAAAATATTTAACCTTATTAAGTATTTTTCTTTCCAAAATAGTGTACCGGTAATCAAGAATTAATGTAGTAAATAGGAACAGTAAAGACAACATAAAAAACACACCATAACATAAGATGTTTAACGAGGAAACCCGGTGTGGGAAAAACCTCAGTGGGATTTGTGACCCACAATATTCACTCACTGGCCAATGAATGGATATTACTTACAATGAGGGGCCTGCACATGCAGGAAGGCCAACTGCCTAGAGCTCATTGCTCAATCTACAAAATGGAAGTCTCATTGACTTACAAATGGATTATGAAAATCCAATATAATGTATAACTACAATTCAACATCTGTTGTGCCAGGTTCAGTACCGGTTTAAGCTCATGCTATAACCAAAAACCTTATACAAAATCTGGCTTAATATTCGCTCATCACTTCTACCATATCCGTCATATATACATTATTACAAAATGATTTACAAAATCTCATACATATATGAGTCTATTACAATATGCCATGTTGGTTTTACAAAAGATATTTACAATTGAATACAATAAACAAAAGTTTATTCCTGTCGGCTGGGGTGCTGGTATACATTATTGTCATTGTCGGTGAAGTGTCTGTCGGTGCCGGTGCCTGCCGGTGATTTACCAGATGAATGCCACAAGGTTTCTGGTAGGTTGCCATCAATGACAACACCATCATATCTCACTAGAGTGTAGAATGCCAATAGGATTATCATGTGTAGATCCTGCCTCTACAATAAGAAGAAGAGATGGAACAGATCATCTCAGAAGAAGCCTCAAATTAATAGATATGTCTACCTCAACTATAAATGTGACTCTTTGGGGATAAATAACTCAAAATGAAGGTAAACAACTTCAAGAAATGTACTATCTACAAAAGTCATTTGTCCTTGCAATTAAAAATGGTCACGTTACAAATTATAATGGTAAGGTGATAAGCACACTTGTCATTACCCAATTGCTTATTAACCCTGGTATTCAGGAAACAAAACAACTACAATCTTGGTTTACAAAAAATGGCAATGATTTGCTCACACCAACAACAAGCCTTCTAGATGCACCTCTACATTTAACGCAAAAGGCAACTACCTCTGTCCAAGAGGAGTCTTCAGATACAACAAAACCCCTCCAATGTATTGTAAAGGCAACAATAATCTTCATCAAGTCAAATTCATTTTGTTATCCAACTTGCCCTATTCAGTCGGAGGGAAAACAATGTAAGAGAAGAGCTATACAAAATAATGATGAAAAGTGGTATTGTTCAAAATGTGCAGCTACATTTGAAGATTGTGACTATAGGTATGTTCTTCAAATCAAGCTTGAAGATAACACATGTACTGTATGGGCAATTGCTTTTGAGTAAGCAACAACTAAACTGATTGGCATGTCTGCAAAATAATTGTATATGCTACAATTCAATCAAGATGCAGAGGAAACTACTGAAGATGTTATTAGAAATGTAATATTCAATCAATACCTATTCACCCTATCAAACAAAAATGAAATATATAACAATGATCAACAATCACAAAAGTTGAGAAACTTGATTTTGTTGATGAAAGCAAGTTTTTATTACATGAAATTGATATGTTATCGAATGAAAACAAAAATTGAACTTCTAGAACATGAACTTGTCTTTTAAGGGTTCTTTGTCCATACTTATGTACTATTTTTCATATACTACTAACCAATTTTTTTTTTGTCTTGTACAGGGTTCAAAGACCCCTTCTAAACTTGTTTACTATCTTTATTACAAACAATGTTTACATTCTGATTGTAATATGAAATATAGTATGTAGTATTGATAATATGAATGATCATTTTCCAGCTTATATATATTATCCACAACATTGGTTATGATTATTTTTCTAATAATATCACTTTACAGATAATTTATGCAGTATGAATGTACTTGATTTGAATATCCCTCCAAAAGTTGTTTACTACATTTATTATAAACAATGTTTATATCATAAATGCAATATAAAATACAATATGTAAAATTTGTGATATGAATGACTCTTTTTAGGTTTAATCTAAATACTAATGTTGGTTATTTTTAATGTGTATGATATTGTAAAATTATTCTTTTTTGGCATTTTAGACAATGAATACTAATCTAGAAGATTCGGAAAGACCAATGGTCCATGATCAAACCACAAATTTGCAGTCTCGTAAGAGGAGTCGCTTGTACTATGCTCGCCATAGAGAAGAAATAAGTGTTCGTCATAGCCTGCAATGAACATAACACTTAGAAAAAACATTAGGTCAACCAATACCTATTCATATGAAAGCCTCTACAAGTTCCGAAAACCAACAAACCTGTAGTCTAAGTGAAACACATCTACCTAAACAAAGGACTCAAAACCCAAATGCAATTAACAAAATGGATATGAACTAGTCCACAAACTTTATAGAGATATCTACAAAAATTAGAAATAGAGTAGATGCACTATCAAAGTTAGAAACGTGTAGTATATGCAAGGAATGGTACCCTGGTATACATGTTTGTTTGTCAAACAACAAAACTACTTGTAGAAGATGCATTTTTTAGAAAGGAATATAACGATTCTCCACAAAAAACAACATGGACCCATGTGAACAACTAATTGTTTTGAAATTTCTCACTCAAGTAGAAGAGATGCTCATTGCACATGTGAATCCAATATTTCAAGTTACACGTGCTCATGGTGGACAATACAAATATAGTGGGCACACAATTTCAGCTTTCCCCAAGACATCACAACAATAACCAAATTTTTACCACATAGAATTGAAGACTTGGATGTATTAATAATTAGAAGAATTAATACACATGGAAAGAATTATGATTGCTATGTTAGTAGAAGGCATGTTCAAAATGCACTAGCATACAAAATAAAATATGATCCCTAGTACAATGATGTTCAAATCAATGTCGATGCATTATCACTACTACCTGACTCTACCACATACATTTTAGAATTGTTACACATAGTTCAACTGAAAATGAAGAAGCAACATCAAAAAACATTGAATTTGAAAATACTCAAGATGAGATAGATACTGAAATATAATATTCAACATCATTTATGGTAAAACTACCAAACAAACATCGTGAGCTACAAATCATTAAAGAATCTTTACACATAGAAAATGAAGATGATACCATTATTGATTGGCCATACATTAGTCCAGCCCCCATATATGAGTACACTACTGAGGGCCTATTTGACATATCTTTCCCACACTTTCCCAAATGGAAATGTATTGCCCATGCAACCACGAGCTAGGGAAGTCCAACTTTACGAATATGCCTTGCACCTTATGCAGTTCCATGACAACAGATTTGAACAACATCCACGCTTTAGATACTTCCTTCTAAATCTTATGATGCGCCATCATAGCCAATCTCTTGCCGCAATATTCATAAAAAAGGTAGAAGACAATATATCAACCACCATTGAAGGCCTTCATACCCACCTTTAAAAACTACAAGACGATCAATTAATAGAAGAATTATTGCACTTTGGATCTACTTTACGAGGAACATGATCATATTTGAACAAGTCTTGTACAAATCTAGCAACTATGATCAACCAAATAGGTTCCCCTACATTGTTCTTCACATTAAGTACAACAAATACAAAGTGTCTTGATTTACACAAGCTTTTCACAACAAACTACACACCTTCAATGGTCTCAAACAAACATGCATAGATAATGTGATTGAAAATCCACACACAACATCCCTATATCTACATCAACAATTCACAATCTTTCATGAAGAGGTCATTGAAAAGCTCATGCATGCAAAATATTATTGGTATCAATATGAATGACAACACCTAGGCTCTGCACATATACATGGATTCCTATGGCTACATAATACACCAAACATGGATGAACTAGATTGGGAAAATCCAGTAGAAGTGAGTACAACAAAAGAATTATTCGCCAACTATGTCACTGCTTGGATCCCTTGTTCTAAATCTGCGATAGATAATGTGATACATAGAAGTCCAATGGATGATCCATGCCTACTAAACACATCTGAAATATTTTTTAAAAATCGATACACAAATTATGAGGAGCTAGTTAATCGCGTACAAAGACACACAAAATATACTGAGGGAACTTGCCTATGTAAGAAAGGGAAAAATGTACAATGCAGATATAAAGCTCCATGGAAAGAATGTATGGAATCTTCTTTATTCTATGATGAATCAGGACAAAAATCTTATGAACCATCAAGAAATAATGATAGGTTGAACATCCACAACCCAGAGATTCTCTCAATATGGAGAGCTAATATAGATTGCTAGCATGTTATCTCATGAATTCATGTCCTAAAATACATTTCCAAGTATGCATATAAAGTTGAAAGAAAATCGGAGAGTTGTGTTAGCATGTTGACAAGAATTTGTTGAAATGAGATCAGAAGATCAAGCCTTAAAAGCATACCAAAAGTTCATGGATGAGATTGTTTGCGAAGGAGATATAGGAGCACAAGAAACATGTCACATGCTACAAAAATTACTGCTTGTGATTTGTAATCATCAATTTATATCACTAAATGTAGGTAAAAAAGTGTTCCATCGTTTAAAAACAACAAACTGTGGTAGTGAGATATGTAATCGAACTACATGCAATCCTACATGCAATGCCCATCTCATCTAGAAACTGTATCACTAATTGAATCAGCGAGATATTTCATGTATGCTGCTTCTTGCAAAGGATGTAAATGGCGAAATAGAAAAGACAAAGAAATAGTTCTATTCTTTCCACATTTTTATACCATGCCAAAAGAAGACTCTGGATATTTTGAGACATTTTGTTGGAGTGAGTTACTTCTATATAATTTTTTTTGACAAATAGATGATGATATGAGCCTAACCAAAGAAGATATAATCAATCATTGGAAGCACCTGAACACACAAAAATACAATGCATGACATGTTAATAAGACATATCAAATTGAAGATGTCATGGAAGAGGAAAACTATTCTGATGAAGACATTGAAAAATAAGAAAGCCTACAAATGGATGAATGGGAGTTATTATCTCAAATGGGCCTTGCTAATAGTATCAAATTTAATAAACTTGAAATGTTAGGTCAACGTGATTTTGACACCAACAACTAATGGGAAAACCACAATGTTCCTAAAAATTTGCATGAAGTTGCAATTCAATTTGTAAATACAAGAAATATGCGTCAACAAGAAATTCATTCACCCCTACATTTGTACAACAAAAACTACACATTATCACCAAAATAACAACTGGCACTTACTATCATTACAAATCATTCAACAAATAATTCCTCAAAATAACCATTATATATGGTCATACAAGGAATAACAAAAATTGGAAAATCCTATCTAATTAGTTGCATAAGAAATGCACTTCAAAATCACATACCAAAAAGAGTAAACTCACTCCTTGTTCTTGCCCCAACAAAAATTGCAACATTTAATATACAAGCAACAGCTATACATGCGACCCTCAAGATTCCAATTAGAGACATGCAACCATTGCAAGGACAAACATTAGCAACATTCCAATGACATGAAAAATATATAGTACATTCTCATTGATGAGATGAGCTCTTCATTGGGCCAAAAATATTGTTAAAAATTGATATCAGGCTACGTGAAGCAATACCCCAATTTTTTTTTCTTTGGTGGCATTTCTATAATTCTTGTAGGTGACTTTGTGCAACTACCATCTGTAATGGATAAACCTATCTATGCATCACACACATGTGAAAGAAATCTATGGCAAAAATTCAATACAATTGTAACATTACAAACAATATTTAGACAAGAGAGTGACGATCCAATCCAAATACAATTTTTTCATACATTACAAAACATGCACAATGCAGAACCAATAGACCATGTCTGGGAATTGTTGATAACTCGCACAAACAAGCAACTAATACCAATTGAACAAATAGATTTCGACCAATCTACACATTTATTTGCTACAAATGAGCTAGTGGTGTTACATAATAGAAAAATTCTAAAACAACTAAATGTTCCTATTGCACTCAACATTGTAGTAAATACACAACATAAATTAGTTGTTGTTGATAATGATGACCAACTTTCCCAAGAGGTGTTTCTAAGCAAATATCAATGTGTAATGCTTATAGTAAACCTATGGATCCAAGCTAGTCTTGTAAATGGATCTCTTGGAGATGTCAAAGATTTTATATATCCATTGGGATCAAAACCACTAGACCTGCTAGCATATGTCACAATCACATTTGAAAACTATAATGGTCCACCATGGGATGAAGCTGTTAGGGTTTCAAGCAGATCCGAAGCAAATATGAACTAACAATTATATGCAGATTTAAATACAAAAGATAAAGAAATAAAACAGGACATAGATAACACAAAGATTTAACGTGGTTCACCCAGAATGGGTTACGTCCACCATACACAGTCGTCCAATCTTTCTTATTATCTAGCAAAAAACAATACATCAACCTTACAATGCCTTAAGCATCCCAGCCGCTTATAACATGCATTTTTAGGGCAACAAACAAAGTCGGCCTTTTTAGGGTTTTATTACAATGTTGGTTTTCATCAATGAAAAATGGTAAAAAAAAATTTCTCGGGGGCTGCCACCCCCGATTCCTCGCTTTTCTCAGGGGCTGCCGCCCTCGAACCCCTGCCCGGGGCCCGGCCCGGCCCTGGACCTCGGCAAGGATATGTGCTGAGTGTACGGTACTTTGCTGATCAGTCACCACATTTCAACAATCTCCCACTTGGAGACTGATCAGGCTCCACATTGAACAATCTCCCACTTGGAGACTGATACTACATGACACCACTATACATGCAACATCCACTAGATAAAACACTAGGACTCGACTGGTATAAATTCCACAATTATCAATCAAGAAGACCAACATAAACTGATGAAGAAATCAGCTTCTCCTGTGGAACTGCCTTTGTGAACATATCGGCAGGATTCTCACTTGTGTGAATCTTCTCAAGCCGTAACTGACCCTCCTCCAAAATAGTTCGGATGAAGTGGTACCTGAGCTGAATGTGCTTTGTCCTTGAATGAAAAGCAGAGTTATTCGCAAGATGAATGGCACCCTGACTATCAGTATACAATGGGCTATCCTCTTGTGTCTGACCCAATTCCTCTAGAAAATATTGCAACCAAATCATCTCCTTGCTGGCTTCTGTAGCAGCAACATACTCAGCTTCAGTGGTTGAAAGTGCAACAACCTTTTGCAGCCTAGAAATCCAACTAACTGCAGTTCCCCCTATAGTAAAAAATACCCTATAGTACTCCTTCGTGAATCAATATCACCCGCCAGATCAGAGTCAACAAATACGCTTAGAGCAGCATTAGATCCTTTGAAACATAATGCCTTCGTAGTAGTTCCTTTCAAATACCGAAGAATCTATTTCATAGCATTCCAATGTTCCATACCCGGATTACTCATAAACCTGCTCACAACTCCCACTGCATGTGCAATATCTGGCCTTGTGCATACCATTGCATACATCAGACTGCCAACAGCTGATGAATACAGGATGTTAGATATTTTATTAACCTCTTCCTGTGCCTTTGGGCACATCTCCTTAGTCAATTTGAAATGATGAGCCAAAGGTGTACTAACTGCTTTTGCATCCGGCATGTTAAATCTTTTCAACACCTTCTTTATATACTCACTTTGGGACAAATTCAAGGTTCTATTTTTCTTGTTTCATGTAATCCTCATACCGAGAATTTGCTTAGCTGCACCCAAATCCTTCATAGCAAATGACCTAGCTAATTTCTGTTTAAGATCATTTATATGTTGCATGTTAGACCTAGCAACAAGCATGCCATCAACATAAAGCAACAGGATAATATAACTACCATTATCAAATCTCTTAAAATATACACAATGATCAGAATGACATCTATGATAACCGTGTTCAGCCATGAAACTATCAAATTTTAAATACCATTGTCGAGGTGTTTGCTTTAGGCCATACAGACTTTTCTTCAACCTGCACACCAAGTTCTCCTTACCTTTGACCTCATATCCCTGTGGTTGCAACATGTAAATTTCCTCCTCCAAATCTCCATGGAGAAAAGTTGTTTTGACATCTAATTGTTCAAGATGTAAATCATCTGCAGCCACAAGACTAAGTACAGTTCTAATTGAAGTCATTTTTACAATTGGAGAAAATATTTCATCATAATCTATACCCTTTTTCTGTGCAAAACCTTTTACCACAAGTCTGGCCTTATATCTTTTCTGACCTCCTTCCTCCTCCTTCAGCCGATAAACCCATTTGCTAGGCAAGGCTCTTTTTTCTACAGGTAAAGAGACTAAGTCCCAAGTCTTATTTTTCATCAAGGAGTCCATCTCCTCTTTCATACCTAGCTCCCATTGTTGTTTGGCATCTACCTGCATTGCTTCTTCATATTCTTCTGGTTCACCAGAATCTGTTAATAAAATAGAATATAGAGAAGGAGAAAATCTTTTAGGGGGTCTACTTTTCCTCGTAGAACGTCTAACACTTGCAGGAGTTTGTGGGACAATCTGTTGTTGCTGAGCATTAGGTACCTGTGGCATTTCATTTTCAGGAATCTCATCCAACACCACATATTCTTGTTTGTCCTGTTCATGCTTCTTTTCCTGCATCTGTTCTTTATACATAACCTTCTCATTGAATATAACATCTCTACTTCTAATTATTTTCTTATTTTCAAAATCCCTTAACCGATAGCCATATTCATCTATCCCATATCCAATGAAGGTACATTTCAGAGATTTAGCATCAAGCTTGGTTTTGTTTTCTTTATCAACATGGACAAAAGCTTTGCAACCAAAAGTTTTTAGAAAAGAATAATTTACCTTTTTACCAGTCCACGCCTCCTCTAGAATACCACCATCCAAAGGGGTTGAAGGTCCTGTATTTATCAAATAGACAGCAGTATGTACAACATCTGCCCAAAAATGTAAGGGCAATCTAGCATGCAATCTCATGCTCCTCGCGCATTCCATGATAGTCCTATTCATTCTCTCTGACACACCATTTTCTTGTGGAGTTCCTGGAACTGTCTTCTGCTTTCGAATCCCATTTAAGGAGCAATAATCTTCAAATGCTTTGCTGCAATACTCACCTCCATTATCTGATCTGAGACACTTCAACTTTTTTCTTGTCTCATTCTCAACCAAAGCTTTCCATTTCTTAAAAGTTTCAAAAACATCTGATTTTTGTTTTTGTGGTTGAGTCATCAATAAAAATAACATAATAACAAGAGCCAACAAGAGATGATACTTGAGCCGGTCCCCATACATCTGAATGTACAAGCTCTAACTTCTCACTCTTCTTCTCTTTCCCAACCTTGAGAAATCTGACTCTTTTCTGTTTACCATAAACACAGTTTTCAAAGAACTCTAAATCAATCTTCTTTAGTCCTGGCAATAGATTTTTGGAGTGAAGGGTTTTCATCCCTTTCTCACTCATGTGCCCAAGCCTATGGTGCCACATTATCGAATCTGTTCTTGCAACATTTATTGTTGTTGTCCCTGCAGTAACTTTTTTAGTAGCAGCTAAGGTAGAGTAAGTGTTACCAGTACACAGATATAATGTGCCTACCTTCGCACCTTTAGCTACTACTAATGATCCTTTAGTGACCTTCCACATACTGTTTGAGAAGGTAACTATGCAACCTTCACTACCTAGTTGCCCTGCAGAAATTAAATTTCTTCTTAAATTAGGAACATGTCTTACCTCTTGCAGAAACCAGTCATTACCATTCTGCAACTTGATCTTTATCTTTCCTTTTCCAACAATTTGACAAGGCTCATCATCACCCAAATATACCTGTCCAAAATCACCTTGAACATAATCTAGAAAATATTTTCTATGGGGTGTAGCATGAAATGAAGCCCCAGAATCTATTACCCAGGAATCATTAACATTATCCAAACATAAGATTAAAGCATCTTGTAAAGTATTACTTGCAATATTAGCTTCCTTACTGTCATTTTTTTTTTGTCTCCTTCTTTGTTTTTCCAAGACCAACAGTCTTTCTTTAGATGACCAGGCTTTCCGCAGTACCAACAATATTTCTTTCCTCTAGATTGAGAGCGTCCTTTCTTTGACTTCCCTCGTGACTTCTCATTCCCAGGGCCTTTTCCTCTTTCCTTTGATCTTCCTCTGTTCTCCACATTCAAAACACTACCCGATGATGTTGGAATCTCACCTGTGCTTTTCCTTCGCATTTCCTCGCTTAGGATAACACCAACAATATCATCAAATACCAAAGTATTTTTACTAGGGACATAGTGACTTACAGCCATAACCAAGCTATTCCAGCTTTTTGGCAAAGAACATAAAATCAAGAGAGCCCTAACCTCTTCTGCAAAGGTAATTTTTACCGAAGACAACTAACTGGTAATTGTATTAAATTCATTTAAGTGCTCCGCTACAGATCCTCCCTCACTCATTTTCAAATTAAACAAACGCTTCATAAGAAATACCTTATTCGGAGCTGAGGGTTTCTCGTACAACTTAGCCAATGTTGCCATCAAATCTACAACAGTTTTTGCTTCTGTTATATTGAATGCTACAGACGGTTCAAGGCACAATCGAATGGATCCCAGTGCCTTTCTATCTAAAATGTCTCACTCTTCATCTGACATTGTGGTCGGTTTCTTTGCCTTTCCTTCCAATGGCCGCCACAAATCCTTTTGATACAAGTAATCCTCCATCTGCATTTTCCATAACTGATAATTCTGGCTGTTAAACTTTTCGACCTTGAATTTGGAATCCTCTATTGCTCCCACTCAAATCTAAGAGTCCTGCCAATTTATAGAATACCTCGCTCTGATACCAATTGTTAGGGTTTCAAGTAGATCCGAAGCAAATATGAACTAACAATTATATGCAGATTTAAATACAAAAGATAAAGAAATAAAACAGGACACAGATAACACAGAGATTTAACGTGGTTCACCCAGAATGGGTTACGTCCACCATACACAGTCATCCAATCTTTCTTATTATCCAGCAAAAAATAGTACATCAACCTTACAATGCCTTAAGCATCCCAGTCGCTTATAACATGCATTTTTAGGGCAACAAACAAAGTCGGCCTTTTTAGGGTTTTATTACAATGTCGGTTTTCATCAATGAAAAATAGTAAAAAAAAATTGCTCAGGGGCGTGCTGAGTGTATAGTACTTTGCTGATCAGTCGCCACAATTCAACAGAAGCAAATCCAAAAACTATACCAATACAACCAATATCTCAAGGAAATCAAACACAAATACCACTATCCAGGGCATGGGCTATCACTATACACAAATCACAAGGATTAACACTAAATAAAGCCACAATTGATATTGGTAAAACTAAACGACAAGGCATCACATTTACAAAAATATCTAGAGTGAAAACCATAAAAGTTCTCTGCATAGAACCTGCATTATCTTTCGAGCGCTATTCAAAAATGAAAAAAAAATCCATACAACATTATTAGAAAGAAAGAAGAAGACCATCTACAATTTCTCTCACAATAGAAAGTTCAGGTATGTATAATTACTTAGACACTCTCATAAAGTTTTCTCTCTTTTAATAAAGAAAAAACTACAATACCAAGTTTACATATGTATAATTACTTGTACATACTCATAAAGTTATAGCCATCTAATTATTCTCTTTTTTGGCTAGAGGTTGCATTCTCATAAAGTTATAGACTTCTAGAATTTCTCTCACAATAACAAGTCTATTCAAATCCATTCAAAAAAATGGACAAGATCCCTTTTGCTCAAAATCACATGATGACCCTCCCATCCCCTTCCACTCTATCCAAACTAATCATCTCCCATCTCAAAATCACCAAAACCCATTCATAATCCTAGCCTCTCAAAGTAAAAGCACCCTTCAAATCCAATCCAATGGTCCTCTTCCATGTCGAGATAAAAGACCTTCAACTACCCTCATTACCCATTCCCTTCTAACTACCTAGATAACATCTACTTTCATCCAATCTGATCTACATAATTATAGTTAAAATATTAAAAGTTGGAAGAATGAACAAGAAAAAATGATAAATACTTGATTACGTTGGAAATTTATCCCCCTCTAAGTGCACTAACATATTTTGAAAACCAATACACATGCAATCCCTACACTACACTCCATCTATCTTGAGCCCTTTTATCCCTCCATCCATTATACATACCATAATTCCTGCCCTACACTCCACATACAATACAAAAAAGCAAGATAAATAAAGACACGAAACCTTGAAAACCTTCCACCCAACTACCTACATCAACTCATTCCAAAGACCTCCATACCATTCTTATCCATCCATGAATCCCACACCTTTTGTAAGCGATTGGAATGCCAAGAATAAAATCCATAATTCCCAAAATTCACATACATTCAAGGATCAACATGTCCCATCCAAGAGAAATGTACAAATAAAGTAAAATTTGATCCCCCCCCTGCCCCCCCCCCCAAAAAAAAAAAACCAAAAAACCCACAAAGGCACATCAAACAAAAAGGGGAAAAAAGGTGTGGATTTCTAAGATGCTCAAAAAAGAACTACACCTCAAAGTAAAATCAAAATATGCATCCAAAATTGCTATTACAAAGACTACCTTCATTCCTGTATCTAAACACCTCCTACCTACCAGATCCACAACCACTCCTTCATCTAAATCTCAAGATCCAAAAACCACTTTATACACAACACACCACCACCCTTCAAGGTGTGTGCCAATGTTGATCTTGTCTACGTTTCCAGCTCCTCATACACAATTTTCCCACCATCCCACCCACTATCGAAGCTCTACACTCTATCCAACCATCGCTCCCATCCAAATCGTGACAGATTTGACCATGTCTTTATAGCCTTAGTCCATTGCAACACATATTTCAAGAACACTACCTACAAAAAAAGACGCTTGAGTCCTTTCTCCATCTCCTATAATATATCCATTATCTTCCAAAAAAAAAAAAAATCCATTGGTGAAAACCACCTCTTGTGGCACTCTGGGCAAGTACAATGATGAAAACCTGGCAAACAGGCATCATGTGTAATGCATTATTCTTTTACAATCTACAGTTGAGTGCAAGTTTCACCCATGCTATCTTACCTACCACATCCTTCATAACCACATGCCACCCCCTCTCCACCATCCCATGTACATCAACTACTTCTTTTCTACATCCTTTATCTACACAATGTCAATAATCTCCATAAGTCATTCACTGTCTACCATCGTATGTACATCCACTATCTCGATCTTACACCTTTAGTATTGACAAAGCTAAGGATCTCTATAAGCTTCACCATATCCACTCCCTTCACTCCATATCGCCTATCCTAACCATATCTTATTTCCACCATCCATTCTTAACTTGAGCTTAGTTCTCCTAAGTTTACCCATCTACATCCTATCCAAAATCAATAAAGAAGATGATCCCCTACAATATCTCTCCAAAAAACAAGTTTGGGTACGTACACAAATTATTCCCTTATCATAAAGTTATAGAGTTAATATTATTCATTGCTTATCATTTTGTCTTTTTTGTTTTGATGGTATCGATATGACGTATTTTAAATTTTTTAATGAAATTATTTATCATATTTTAAACTCATTTGCTTTACTATATGGACTTTATAATATTTATAAATAATGAAAGTTTGAAATTTTAACAAAAAGGGAACTATCATGTGTTTGTTCAAAATGTTTGCAGATTAAAGTTGGAAGGAAAGAATCTAGAGGAACTAGAATAAGTCAATTATGGACTTTTGAATTATGTAACATAGAGGCACTTTCTCTTATTGAATGCTCCTATACAAGGGTTTGTTTAGTGCATTTTATGTATCAAGGAATATTTTGGGTTCAATAATTATGGAATCCATATTGTGCAGTTCCATGAAACCATGTTCAGATATAACTTCCAAATCCCAAAACATCTGACTTAAATTCTATCTCTCAAGTGTTTAGTTAAAAAAAATTAGTTTCAACTTTAAAATATAAAAGTACTAAATATGTGTTTTATTTTAAATGAGTAAACTTTTTTTATTAAATTCTTTATAAAGATTAATTTAACCTCTCTTCTTAAGTTATAATTGAAATTTATATATATTAATATTGGTCTTTACAAATGAAATAAGAAAACACACTCATCGAAAATAATATAGATTGATAATGTTTACATTAATTAAATATACTTTTCAATGATTTAAATATTTATTAATTCTTAAAATTAATTTAATTGATTTTTTTTATTATATTATAATACTATACATAATTTTTTTAATACAATAATATTACATTAAAATATTATAAAGTATATTACATTATCTAATGCTAAATTTAATTAATGTCTTCTGTATTTGGAATTTTAGAAATAATTTCATTTTATTAGAGAGGACTGCTCTACAACTGCACCCGAGATTTAGGGTTTGAAGGTTGTGTGGAAAGGTCCTCATATTGTTGACGTGGAGGAGTGTGTATGACCTCCTCCACGCAGGTAAGCTTCTCTATTGCCCTAGTAGTTGCCCTTCATTTATTGCTCTCTATATTGTTTCTCCTTTTCTTTGTGTGCTTTTTGTCTATGTGGTTTCCCGGACGGGGGTTCATTTATGTCAAGTGAGCCGAATGGAATTTCATCCGTTGATGGCATGGAGAATACCAAATCTTTTAAAGCCACTTTGCTTGATTCTTGCTCATCTCCAATCTCAGACTCTGGGAAATTCAAATCCAAGGCTTCTAAGTTTCAAGCAGGTATTGATAGGATCGAAGGAGGAGGAGGTAAGCATTCTTCCCCTTTTGTATTTACCTTCGCTATCTCTCCCAATTCTGAAATGAATGATGCTATTAATAATGAAAAATCTATAATAAAATATATAGGCATCTTTTTTGCGGCCACAGACATTTCTAACTGTCTGACCCGTAAATTCATGGATGAATGGTTGAAAAATATTTGGATTAAAAAAATGGGACTTCATTTTTCTTTCTGTCGCATGATCCAAAAGGGACCGTTTATTATTTTCTTTAATGATGCTAAATCACATGAAATAGCCATTAATAAATAGTTCTGGTCTATCGACAAATGTACTTTGGTGCAGGAGCACCTAAGTCCTAGCTTTCTTGTTTTGCAAATTTTGGCTTGTACTGACCCTAGCCAAGTCAGTGGTGAGTAAGGACTCCAGAAGGGTCAAAGAGTGAGTATTTAGTGTCAATGTAGGCCTAGGTTGAGTTCATTTTACTTAGCTTTGCATTTTTGTGTAAATAGTGTGTTTGAGTAGGTTTTTGGCCTTTATGTTGGTCAAAGGTGTCAAAAGTTGGTAAAAGCATTTAAGAGGGTTAAATAGGTTTTAGGCATTTTTAAAATTCCATATGTGATGATTTAGAACAAGTCTCATGAGTTGGAGAGGCCAAAAGTGGAAAAAAACACAAAGTTGCAAAAAGTTGTCATGACAACTTTTGTCCTGAAATTGGTCCAACGTTGAAGCTAGGGCTTTCTCAATGCCATGGAAGGATTCCAAACATGGGAAGGCTATAAAAACCCTCTCTTACATGTTAACCAAGGTTGGTGTACTTGGATTTTGGAAGCAATAATCAAAATACAAGATTTTGGACTGCACTTTTCATTGTTTTTGTCAATTTTTGCATTCTTTGAAGGTTTAATGGATTGAATCCATGAATCCAATGATGGATTGAGGTTTAGTAGTGTGTTTTAGGGTAAGCTGTTCATTTTCAATCTTTTTATTTAGCATTTACTACTATTTTGGTGATTTGATTCACAAGTAGCCAGTTTTGGCTTGTAATTAGCAGTTTTTGCTAAAATGGGTGCCCCATAAAATCCCACCGTGTTTTCAACACAACCTTTTGGGAAATGGTAGGAAACCCATTTTACAGTGTACATATGAAAGGAGAAGGTCTGAAAGTTACATTTGATATTTTTAACATCTTGCCCTAGGCGAGCCCAGGAGCAACTCGACTACAGTAGGCAAGATGAAAAGTTAGCACAAAGTGCAGAGGTGGATGTAAATGAAAGTCCTAATATTTTGGGAAGTTTTAATAGGTTAGTGATGAGGAGGGATGATAGAAGGTTAGTCTTCTTTTGAGGTTGGTGGGCTTTGTTCTCAATGCGTTTCCCAAATCAATCCCCAGGCACAAATGGGATTCTTCTAAACCTTTCTCCTATCTCCTCCTCTCTATTCAACACTGCTTGCACCCTATTGTATTGGACATCACTCCTCCTTACCTTCCATGCTAAGGCATTCAATTCTGAAATGAGATCATCTTGTGTGTCACCAAAAATGAACAAGTTTGGTTGTCCAACTGGCTGAATCTCCTCTCTTCCAGGAATGGGCAATTGTTGGAGAACCATGGTTTACCTAACTTTGTTTGCACCTTTAAGGATTTAAATCATATTAATGTGTTGAATGAGCATCTAAATAGGTCTGCAAAGTGTGATGACTGTCCTTCACCTTTCAAGAATGAAAATTTCCAAGTTGGGTGCAAAGAACGTTGGTCTACTCAAGGCAACTTCTAGGTTCAAATGGTCATTTTGATCAAATGACTTAGTGCAATGCTGAGGAGCTTGTAGTAGGGTGTCTCAGGTCTTAACTTATCAGTTTTGATGATTTGAAACCATCACTTACTCCTCCTTCCTTACCGATTTCATGAAATTGACAAAATTGCTCCAAAAAGGCTACTAGAATTAGCCCTAGTTTTTAATGAAATTTGTTCACCTTGCTCAATCTGTTAAACTTCATGACAAACCCTTGGAGATGTGGTCTCTTGATGATGAAGACTCAAGGATTTTTGCTATGGCAAGTACTGTACGGACTGTTTGAGTGTTGTCCCACAAAATAGGCACTTTTCAAGGGTTTTTAAGAGTTTTGGTGAGGGTTTGCAAATTAAAGGTTTCCTCCATGATGCTAGACCCAAGTTAAATGTTCACACCTTGCTTTAACATATGCCAAACACTTCCAAAGATTCAAAACTTATCTTAGACTACTGTCATTATATCAAACAAGTGTCATACTGCTGCCCTTACACAGAAATAACAGTCTAGATGACTAGGACAGCAACTTTTCAAGGTTTTACATGCATTTCCAACATTGGTTAAGCAAATACAATGAAGGTTTAACAAATATAGAAGCAAAAATGCCTTGTTAGAAGTTGTAACACCCTGCAATACAATTAGGAAAGGTTTTCTTATGACTATTTGCTCATACACCCGCCTTCACTGCTTTTTGACAGTCTTAAAACTGATTGCAACTTTCTTTCTTGTTTAATTCACTTCCTCACTCTGTCCCTGGTCTGCAAAAAGGGGTTAAAGGCATGATAGAATAATTCATTTATCCTCTTCAAAAATCTTGTACATTTGGACACTTAAAAGATGCCACAAGGCATGGCAGCATTATGAGACTATGATAGAAAATACACCTTTATAGGATCCTTATTTAGGTCCTTTACAACCAAAGTGTGTATCTTGCCTTCTTAACATTGAAGACATTTACAAAAACATTTCATGATGCATAAACAAAGGAATCCATCATTCCATGTTGTCCTTGAGGGAGGTTGGCACTGAGGTTTTAACAGTGAAACAGTGACACACTGTCTTTCAGTCTGTTTACACCTTTTCTTCTTGCATCCAACCAAGTCATGAGAGAGAAAAGGATGGTAAAGTGCAATAATAACTCTTGCCAACTTAAGTCTACTTCAAAATTTCAAAGTACAGTGCTATGAACAGCAAAGTACCATGCACACAACATTAAGAATACTCAAGCCAAGTTGATCACTTCACATACTTGCCATGGGTTTACAAACACTTGTACATTGCTAGAAAAGGAAAATGGATGTATGGTACAGTATGTAAAGATCCAACAAATCCCCTCAAAGCCATGGATGAAGAGACTTTGAAGAAATTAGTTGGACCATGAATGATCTTCCATTGGAACCACAAAACAATGCTTTTCTCAAGAGCACTTCAAACAAAACTTGTTCCAAACCCCAAGAAAAGATCAGAGATCACTAATAAAACATCAAAGGAGATCACATCAATCAAAAATAGGTTCAGTATGGACTCATGGAGCCATGGTACGGACTGTACTCTCAAAAGTGTAGAAAACTAGTTAAAAACTCACAAAAATGAGAGCAAAATAAGTATTTCTTTTACTTTTCCAACATGACCAGCCCATACAATGATGGGAACATGGTTTTTATACATGTGACAACTTATTGAAGCCTTTGTATGGACAGGTACAGGCTAGAACTAACCAAAACCACCAAAAACCACTTTTTGGCAACTTTTGACAACTTTTTGACAACTTTTTGTTGCTCAAAAATTGCATTTTGACTTCCGGTGACTTGGCACTCAAACCAATGAATCAAAATCATTTAGAAACACTAAATAAACATTCTCCAATTCCTTTCAAGGCTTTACAACATCAAAAATTCAAAAATGCTCATTTGGACCCAAAATTGACAATTTTTAGCCTACCGAGCAAAAAACCAAAAAAAATCTTGGAAACTCACAAAATGAGTTCCAGACCTTATTACACCACAAAAAAAACCTATTAAACCTACTAGAAGCATAAAATAAACACACATGCTTAATTTGCAATAAAATGTTATACCTGCTAGGATTTGAGCATTCAGGTGCTCAGGTGCTCCTGCACCATACTCCCCTAAGGACAAAGAAGTCATGTGACTCCTTTGGGCTGTAAAGAAAGAGGAATTCCAGCTTTGAGAAAGTCACTTTCAGGTATCCAAGTGGCTTCAGAAACTAGTTTATCCTTCCACTTGATAAGATGCTCCATGTAGGTATGGTGTCTTGTCTTCTTGATGATTCTTGAATCTAGTACCTGCTGAGGAACGGGAGTAGAAGAAGAGGGGAGAGAAAGATCAGAAAGGGAATGAGAAAGATCTGAAACTCTTTGTGAATCTGATGGTAGCTCCCCTTTGAATGGCACCAAATCTGCAACATTGAAAATAGGAGACATAGAAACTTCATTAGGCAAATCAACTTTGTAAGCATTATGGCCATATTTAGCCAAGATTTTGCATGGTCCTACTCTTCTCATTTGCAACTTAGTAGGCACTCCTTTCTGTAACCGTGACTTGTTGAGATGGACCATCACATAATCACCCATTGAAAATTGAACATCTCTTTTTGAAGCATCAACTCTCTCCTTAACTTTTTGAGTAGTTTCCTGTAAAGACTTATGTACCTGCTCATGAATTTCTTTCATAGACTGTGCCATATCTTCTGCTGTACCACTCACTTGCTGCAAATTAGTTACATCATTTAACTCAAAAACACCTCTAGGATGCATTCCATAAACAATCTGAAATGGGCTCTTACCAGTGGATCTGTTTACACTGTCATTGTATGCAAACTCTGCCTGATGGATGAGTTGATCCCAACTTTGCCCATATTCTTTGGTAAGACATCTGAGTAGATTACCCAATGTTCTGTTCACCACTTCTGTTTGGCCATCTGTCTGTGGATGGTAAGCTGAGCCAAAAGACAAGTTAGTACCCAATTTCTTCCATAAAGTTTTCCAAAAATGACCCAAAAACTTAGCATCTCTATCAGATACAATGCTGGATGGCAAACCATGAATTCTTACAACTTCCTTAAAGAAAAGAAAAGCAATGTGACTAGCATCATTAGTAGTTTTGCAAGGTATGAAATGTGCCATTTTACTGAATCTGTCAACAACCACAAAAATACTATCACATCCTGTTTTTGTTTTGGGCAAACCTACCACAAAATCCATACTGATGCAATCCCAAGGCCTAGAAGGTATGGGAAGAGGCTGATACAAACCAGCATTCGTGCTAGTACCCTTGTCTTTCTAACATACCATGCATTGCTCAACATATTTCCTGACATCTGCCTGCATCTTAGGCCAAAAATAGTGCCTCTGAACCAATTCCAAAGTCTTATTAAGACCAAAGTGACCACTCAAGCAACCATTGTGCTTTTCCTGTATCAGATTCTCCCTCATTGAACCTTTTGGCACACACAACTGTCCACCCCTGAATAACAATCCATTCTGCAAAGTATAGTCAGCATATTCACTATGAAAAGTATTCTGAAAATCTTGACAAACCTTGTAAATATCAGCAAAATCAGAATCATGTGGATATAAATCCTTAAAACATTCTATACCAATACTTCTAATCTAAATTTCTTGAAGAGTAAGTAACCTTCTACTCAATGCATCAGCTACTTTATTGCACTGTCCTTTCTTATGCTTCAAAGTAAAGGTATATGCTTGCAAAGACTCTACCCATTTAACATGTCTGTGACTAAGCTTATCCTGTGAATTGAGAAAACTAAGTGCCTGGTTGTCAGTGTAAAACACAAATTCTTTAGGAAGAAGGTAATGCCTCCATTTCCTAAGTGCCTGAACCAAAGCATACATTTCAAGATCATATGAAGAATATTTCTTCTTAGCATCATTAAGATTTTCACTGAAAAATGCAACAGGTCTATTATCCTGACTCAAAACAACACCAATAGCAATATTACTTGCATCACACTCTAAGGTAAACAATTTGTCAAAACTAGGTAGAATCAACACTGGTTGGGTAGCAACTCTGACTTTCAACAATTCAAATCCCCTGTTGGCTGCTTTTGTCCACTGAAATTTCACTTTCACACCACCCTTAATGGTTTCTAACATAGGTGCACATATTTCACTGAAACCTCTGATAAATTTCCTCTAAAATTGAGCAAGTCCATGAAAACTCCTAACATCACTAGCATTCTTAGGGGTTGGCCAATGAACTATGGCTTCTACCTTATCTGGATCCATCTTCAAATCACCCCCTGAAACAACAAAACCCAAATAGACCAGCTCTTGCTTAAGGAAATCACATTTTTCTAGGTTGATAGTAAGTTGTTCATCATTCAATCTTTGTAAGACAATCTGCAAATGTTGGAGGTGTTCTTCCTTGGTTTGACTGAAAATTAAGATGTCATCAAGGTACACAACTACAAACCTACCTATGAAGTCATGTAACACCTCATTCATCAATCTCATAAATGTACTGGGTGCATTTGTTAACCCAAATGGCATGACTAGCCATTCATACAACCCCTCATTTGTCTTGAAAGCTATTTTCCATTCATCCCCCTCTTTGATGCGGATTTGATGATAACCACTTTTTAGGTCTATCTTACTGAAATATTTTTCTCCCCCTAAACAATCCATAAGATCTTCTATCCTAGGGATGGGGAATCTATACCTGATTGTGATCCTGTTTATTGCTCGTGAATCTGTACAAAGTCTCCAAGCCCCACCTTTCTTAGGCGCTAACACTGTGGGTACTGCACATGGACTAATACTTTTTCTAATCATTCCTTGGTCTAATAGCTCTTGGATTTGTCTTGCCACTTCCTGATTTTGTTCAGGTGTCATTTTGTAAGCAGCTTTGTTTGGTAAGGATGCACCTGGGATGAAGTCTATCTGGTGGCTAATGGCTCTCTGAGGAGGTAGAGAGGTTGGTTGACCATCATTAACAATTGACTTAAACTGATCTAGAAGTTGCTGCACCTCATTTGGGATTTCTATCTTCTTTTCTTTTTTTTCCTCAACTGGTTTAGTTACTAATGCAAAACCTATGCCATCACCTTCTTTTAGGGTATGAATGAACTCATTTTCACCAACTAACAAAATGTTGGGAACTTTTGGTTTGCTGCCCTCACTCTCTTCATTAAGGGACTGAATTTTATAGTTGATACCATTCTTGAAAAATGAGTATGAGTTCTTTTCTCCATCATATTGTGCTTTCCTGTCAAATTGCCAAAGTCTTCCTAAAAGCAAATGACAAGCATCCATAGGTAGTATATCACACAAAATCTTATCTTGGTACTCACCTATGTTAAACTCTACCCATGTTTGTTCACTCACCAATACATGCTGCCCTTTTTCCAACCATGTGACCTTGTAGGGCTCATTGTGCTGTATTCTAGGTAGATGAAGTTTTGTAGCAGCTTCTTCTGATATGATGTTATCAGTTGATCCTGAGTCAATGATAACTTTGCACACCTTTCCTTGGATCTTACATTTGATCCTGAAAAGAGCTTTCCTTTGAGACATATCTTTTTGAGATGGCTCTTTCATGAGGATCCTCCTGATCATGAGGTTTTCCCCTTCTTTTGATGGTAGACACCTTTGATTTGGTGTGGTTTCCTCTTGCACAAAATGGACTCTCTTATCACCTCCTTGAGATGAGCTTGGCTTTTCTGGGCATCTATATGCTGGATGGCCTAGTTTCTGACAGTTGTAACATTTCATGGTGGAGAAGTATGAACCTCTTCCAGGTCCATTAGATCTACCCCTTCCTGGGTTGCCTGATCCCCTACCCCTATAGTTGGGTCTGCTTTGAGAATCCCCGCTTTGCTCAATAAGCTTAGACTCTCCCTAGGACCTATGATCTATGTATCTTCCCCCAAAACTGCCTCTATGACTGCCTCTATTTCCTCTGCCTCTGCCTCTACCATTATGTTCTTGTTTCTTCTTGTTTCTCTCTTCTACCTTCAATGCTAATTGATAACACTTTTGTAATGTGTTGGGACACCATAGGCTTAACTCTTCCTAAATATTCCATCTTAACCCATTGAGATACCTAGCTACTCTGACATTTTCATCTTCTTGTACCTTAGATCTAAGGCTTAGTTTTTGGAATTCTTCAGTGTAACTACTGACATCTAGGTCTTTCTGTCTCAATTTTTGTCTCTTCCTATGTAACTGGATTTCATAATCTTTAGGCATGTAGGTGTCTTTGATCTTAGTTACCATTGTCTTTCAGGTGGTTATGGGTTTCTTTCCCTCTTTCACCCTTTCCTCTTGGATGAATTTCCACCAAGTTAAGGCTGCCCCTCTCATTCTGGATTTGGCTACCTTCACTTTCTGTGCTTCAGTAATGCCATCACATTCAAAGTGATTCTCTAGACCCTCTATCCACTCCATTAGTGCTTTTGGTTCCATCTTACCACTAAAAAGGGACACTCCATCTAGGGCCTTTCCAGTCAAAGCTTTCAAAGCTTGTAAAAAGGTTTCTTGTTCTTTATCCAAGATTGGATCTGGTTCTGGGACTTCTTCCTCTAAGGTTTCCTTCTTATCTTCAGCACTTTCTACTCTCTCACTAACTTCTTCAGTCTTGACTTCTACTTGGTTCAACTTTCTTTCAAGTTGTTGTAATCTTTCCCTAAGGAGTCTATTTTCTTCACCCTAATCCTCCATCCTCTTTGCTAACTCTGCATTGGTCACCATGCTGTCGGTGTTGTCCCCCACTGACTCACTACTTGACATGTGCTAATCTCTCAACCCAAATCTGAATTGGCTCTGATACCACTATGATGAGGAGGGATGATAGAAGGTTAGTCTTCTTTTGAGGTTGGTGGGCTTTGTTCTCAATGTGCTTCCCAAATCAATCCCTAGGCACAAATGGGATTCTTCTAAACCTTTCTCCTATCTCCTCCTCTCTATTCAACACTGCTTGCACCCTATTGTATTGGACATCACTCCTCCTTACCTTCCATGCTAAGGCATTCAAGTCTGAAATGAGATCATCTTGTGTGTCACCAAAAATGAACAAGTTTGGTTGTCCAACTGGCTGAATCTCCTCTCTTCCAGGAATGGGCAACTGTTGGAGAACCATGGTTTACCTAACCTTGTTTGCACCTTTAAGGATTTCAATCTTATTAATGTGTTGACTAAGCATCTAAACAGGTCTGCAAAGTGTGATGACTGTCCTTCACCTTTCAAGAATGAAAATTTCCAAGTTGGGTGCAAAGAACGTTGGTCTACTCAAGGCAACTTCTAGGTTCAAATGGTCATTTTGATCAAATGACTTAGTGCAATGCTGAGGAGCTTGTAGTAGGGTGTCTCAGGTCTTAACTTATCAGTTTTGATGATTTGAAACCATCACTTACTCCTCCTTCCTTACCGATTTCATGAAATTGACAAAATTGCTCCAAAAAGGCTACTAGAATTAGCCCTAGTTTTTAATGAAATTTGTTCACCTTGCTCAATCTGTTAAACTTCATGACAAACCCTTGGAGATGTGGTCTCTTGATGATGAAGACTCAAGGATTTTTGCTATGGCAAGTACTGTACGGACTGTTTGAGTGTTGTCCCACAAAATAGGCACTTTTCAAGGGTTTTTAAGAGTTTTGGTGAGGGTTTGCAAATTAAAGGTTTCCTCCATGATGCTAGACCCAAGTTAAATGTTCACACCTTGCTTTAACATATGCCAAACACTTCCAAAGATTCAAAACTTATCTTAGACTACTGTCATTATATCAAACAAGTGTCATACTGCTGCCCTTACACAGAAATAACAGTCTAGATGACTAGGACAGCAACTTTTCAAGGTTTTACATGCATTTCCAACATTGGTTAAGCAAATACAATGAAGGTTTAACAAATATAGAAGCAAAAATGCCTTGTTAGAAGTTGTAACACCCTGCAATACAATTAGGAAAGGTTTTCTTATGACTATTTGCTCATACACCCGCCTTCACTGCTTTTTGATAGTCTTAAAACTGATTGCAACTTTCTTTCTTGTTTAATTCACTTCCTCACTCTGTCCCTGGTCTGCAAAAAGGGGTTAAAGGCATGATAGAATAATTCATTTATCCTCTTCAAAAATCTTGTACATTTGGACACTTAAAAGATGCCACAAGGCATGGCAGCATTATGAGACTATGATAGAAAATACACCTTTATAGGATCCTTATTTAGGTCCTTTACAACCAAAGTGTGTATCTTGCCTTCTTAACATTGAAGACATTTACAAAAACATTCCATGATGCATAAACAAAGGAATCCATCATTCCATGTTGTCCTTGAGGGAGGTTGGCACTGAGGTTTTAACAGTGAAACGGTGACACACTGTCTTTCAGTCTGTTTACACCTTTTCTTCTTGCATCCAACCAAGTCATGAGAGAGAAAAGGATGGTAAAGTGCAATAATAACTCTTGCCAACTTAAGTCTACTTCAAAATTTCAAAGTACAGTGCTATGAACAGCAAAGTACCATGCACACAACATTAAGAATACTCAAGCCAAGTTGATCACTTCACATACTTGCCATGGGTTTACAAACACTTGTACATTGCTAGAAAAGGAAAATGGATGTATGGTATAGTATGTACAGATCCAACAAATTCCCTCAAAACCATGGATGAAGAGACTTTGAAGAAATTAGTTGGACCATGAATGATCTTCCATTGGAACCACAAAACAATGCTTTTCTCAAAAGCACTTCAAACAAAACTTGTTCCAAACCCCAAGAAAAGATCAGAGATCACTACTAAAACATCAAAGGAGATCACATCAATCAAAAACAGGTTCAGTACGGACTCATGGAGCCATGGTACGGACTGTACTCTCAAAAGTGTAGAAAACTAGTTAAAAACTCACAAAAATGAGAGCAAAATAAGTATTTCTTTTACTTTTCCAACATGACCAACCCATACAATGATGGGAACATGGTTTTTATACATGTGCCAACTTATTGAAGCACTTGTATGGACAGGTACAGGTTGGAACTAACCAAAACCACCAAAAACCACTTTTTGGCAACTTTTGACAACTTTTTGACAACTTTTTGTTGCTCAAAAATTGCATTTTGACTTCCGGTGACTTGGCACTCAAACCAATGACTCAACATCATTTAGAAACACTAAATAAACATGCTCCAATTCCTTTCAAGGCTTTACAACATCAAAAATTCAAAAATGCTCATTTGGACCCAAAATTGACAATTTTTAGCCTACCGAGCAAAAAACCAAAAAAAATCTTGGAAACTCACAAAATGAGTTCCAAACCTTATTACACCACAAAGCAAACCTATTAAACCTACTAGAAGCATAAAATAAACACACATGCTTAATTTGCAATAAAATGTTATACCTGCTAGGATTTGAGCATTCAGGTGCTCCTGCACCAGTTAGTATAGGTCTTCTTGTGCAGGAGGAAGCCTCAAGAGTTCCATTTGAAGGTCCAAAGACAAGATTTACTTGCTGGCTCCCAATCAAGTGCCTAGAAGCCCTTGAAATTCTCATTTTGGGGTTTTTGTATGCAAAGAAGGGTTGGAAGCTTAAAACCACTGAAGTCATTTGGGGTTGAGTGAATATTTGAAGAAAATCCATTTTATTCTGGGGGTCCTTTGGATCGTTTTAGCCCAAGACCTCAAAAACCGGTTCTAGGAGGCCTAATTGGGCTCTTTCCCTTGTAGCCTTTTCTCGACCAATTTTTGAAATCGGTAAGAAACCTTTGGACAAAAAATGAAAAATGGACCTTGAAACCATCTAAAAACATGAGAGAAGAACCCTCTACACCTCTGCAACATATCAAGACCATTAGAGGGCATTTTGATGAGTTTGAGCCAAGAAGCCATCATTGAGCATATGAGAAACATAGCAAATTGGTAGGGTTCCTAGCAAAGACACTTGATGAAAACACCTTGGAGTGAGTAAGAAAAATCCCTAGAAGAGATTGAGAAGGAATTTATGGTCTAGGAAGCCACTAGACCTTGTGAGTTGGTGAAATTGAGCAACACCAACTTGGAGAAGTGTTGAGCAGGCTAGGTGATCCCTATCAAATTGGTATCAGAGCCTACAAGATTTGGGATAGTAAGGTTGATGTCCTTGTTGTCAAGAGAGTAAATTGGAGACAACATGGTGACCAATGCTTAATTGACAAGGAAAGTGGAAGATCGGGAGGAAGAGAACAGGCTCCTGAAGGAAAAGTTGGAAAGATTGGAGAGTAAGCTTGGTGATATTGAGACCAAGGCAGAAGAAGTGTATGTAAAAGTGGAAGGAGTAGAAGGAAAGGGTAAAGAAGTGACAGAGATAGACAAGATACTTGAACCTGATCCTATCTTAGAGCAAGAACCTTTCTTTAAGGCATTGAAGGCCTTGAGTGGCAAGTCACTGGAAGGATTGCCATTATTCATTGGCAAGATGGAGGCAGAAGTGGTCCGAGAATGGATAGAAGGTATGGAGAACCACTTTGAATGTGAAGGTATTACTGAAGCTCAGAGGGTCAGAGTAGCCAAGTCCAGGATGAGAGGAGCTGCTCTCACATGGTGGAAATTTGTACAAGATGAGAGGAAGAAAATGGGCAAAGCACCCATCTCTTCTTGGAAAGGGATGTTAGTTAAAATCAAAGAAGTCTATCTCCCTGATGACTATGAAGTGCAAATTCATAGGAATAGGCAAAACTTAAAGCAGAAAGATCTTGATGTCAGTAGCTACACCAAAGAGTTTCACAAACTTAGCCTTAGATCTCATGTGGTAGAAGAGGAGAGTCTCAAGGTTGCTAGGTACCTAAATGGCCTACGATGGAACATCTAGGAAGAACTTAGTTTGATGAGCCCAAAAATAGTCCATCAAACTTTTCAACTTGCCCTTAAGGTGGAGGAAAAACTGAAAAGGAGACATGACTCAAGCAACAATAGGGGCAGAGGAAGAGGAAAAGATAATAGAGGCCATAGGGGAGGCTTTGGTGGAAGAAGTTCTGAACAAAGAGCACAAGGACAGTCAAAACTAACTGAGCAACAAGATAGTGGCAGCAGTAGAGGAGGATTCAACAAAGGAAGGGGATCAAATGGTGGTTCTAGAGGAAGATCTAGTAACCAAGGTAGAGGTTCCTCATACTTTGCAACAATGAAGTGTTACCATTGTAACCAACTTGGTCATCCAGCTTATAGGTGTCTAGAGAAGTCACAAGGTGGTGAGAGAAGAGTGAGTTATCTTCAAGAAGAGTCTTCAAGTAGAAATACATCAGAAGTTGCCTTAGAGTCAGAGGTAGGTGACAACTTGATGATAAGAAGAACCTTGATCAAGGAACCGGTCAGTGAAGAACCAAGCCAAAGAAGGTCCTTATTTAGGATCAAATGCAAAATAATGGACAAGGTATGCAAAGTAATCATTGATTCAGGATCCACAGACAACATAGTGTCAGAAGAGGCAGTGAGTAAGCTCAGATTGCAAAGGATTCCTCACAACAATCCTTATAGAGTCACTTGGTTGAACAAAGGCCAACATGTTTTGGTTAATGAGCAAGCATGGGTGGATTTCACCATTGGAAGGTATAAGGACAAGGTACTATGTGATGTCCTGCCCATGGATGCATTCCATCTTCTATTAGGAAGACCATGGCAATTTGATAGACAAGCTATCCATGATGGAGTCACATTCAAGATTCAGTCTATCCTTGAGGAAGGTGAAAAAAGGGCAGCAGGTCCTAATGTCCTTTTGGTGAGTGAAAATAAGTTCTTGAAGACACTTGAGGAAGGTGAAGGTGTAGGGTTTGCACTAGTGACAAAGCCTAAAGAGGAAGACAAGAAAGAGCAGCAAGTTCTACCAAAAGAAGTGCAAGAATTGTTGAAGAAATTCAAAGGTATAGTAGTGAAGGACAACTAGCCACCTTACCTCCAAAAAGAACCATAAGCCATCAAATAGACTTCATTCCTAGAGCATCCTTGCCTAATAAAGCAGCCTACAAAATGACTCCTCAACAAAACGTTGAAATTACCAAGCAAATCCAAGAGCTCTTAGACCAAGGCCTAATTAGGAAGAGTATTAGCCCTTGTGTTGTCCCTACCGTGTTGGCACCAAAAAAAGGTGGTACTTGGAGGTTGTGTACTAATTCTAGAGCCATAAATAGGATCACCATTAGATATAGGTTCCCTATTCCTAGAATAGAAGACCTAATGGATTGTTTAGTGGAAGCCAAGTACTTTACCAAGATTGACCTTAAGAGTGGCTATCATCAAATTAGAATTAAGGAGGGTGATTAATGGAAGACTGCATTGAAGAGTACTGAAGGTCTTTATGAGTGGCTTGTTATGCCATTTGGCTTATCCAATGCTCCAAGCACCTTCATGAGACTCATGAATGAGGTGATGAAGGACTTCATAGGTAAATTTGTGGTAGTATATCTTGAAGATATTCTCATTTTTAGTAAGGATAGAGCAGCACATATTAGTCATTTGCAACATGTATTACAAATATTATATGATGAAAAGCTAACCATGAATTTGGAGAAATGTGAGTTTGTTAAGCAGGAGCTGGTTTACCTTGGTTTTGTGTTATCTCAAGGAAACCTTAAGATGGATCCCAACAAAGTTGAAGCCATTGTAAATTGGCCTACTCCTAGATCAGCAACAGAGGTGAGAAGCTTCCATGGACTAGCTCAATACTACAGGAAGTTCATTAGGCAATTCAGTGCTATATGTGCCCCAATGCTAGACACCATTAGAGGTGGTATGAAGGCCATGTTTTAGTGGGAAGAAGCAGCAAACAAAGGTTTTGAAACCTTGAAGGAGAAAATAGCTACTCAACCGGTGCTAGTGTTGCCTAGTTTTGAGAAACTTTTCATTGTGGAGTGTGATGCAAGCAATATTGCAGTAGGTGCTGTCCTAAGCCAAGAAGGAAGACCAGTAGCCTTCCATAGTGAGAAGCTAAGTGATGCCAAGAGGAAATACTCCTCTTATGACCTTGAGTTGTATGCTTTAGTGCAAGCATTGAGAAAATGGAGACACTATCTCTTACCCAAAGAATTTGTGGTGTATACGGATAACCAAGTATTGAGTTTTCTGAATTCCCAAGACAAACCCAGTCACAAACACATGAAATGGGTGGAGTATATGCAAGCCTATACATTCACCATTAAGCACAAGAAAGGGCAGCAAAACCGGGTAGCTGATGCACTAAGTAGGAGGCTCTTGACAGTCCAAGAAATCTAGTTGAGAAGCATAGGTATGGATAGTTTTAAAGATTTGTATGCAGAGGATGAAGACTTCTAAAGTGCCTACCAAGTATGCAAGGAGTATCAAAATCATTTCCATAGTGAATACTCAGATTTTACCTTACAAAATGGGCTATTGTTCAAAGGTGGACAACTTTGTGTGCCTAAAGGCTTAATGAGGGAAAATCTTATACAAGAGAAACACAATGGCAGCCTTAGCGGTCATTTTGGAGTCAATAAGACTCAAGAGTTGGTTCAAAGATTCTATTATTGGCCAAGGATGAATCAAGATGTGAAAAGGTATGTGGAGACTTGCATAGTTTGCCAAAAAGCTAAGGGTACTTAGACAAATGTCGGTTTGTATCAACCTCTTCCCATACCAAGTAGACCTTGGGAATGCATTAGCATGGATTTTGTGGTAGGTTTACCAAAGACAAAGCAAGGACATGACAACATTTATGTCATTGTGGACATATTTAGCAAAATGGCTCACTTTATGCCTTGTAAGACCACTCATGATGTATGCCACATAGCTCAGTTTTTCTTTAAGGAAATAGTAAGGATACATGGTTTACCATTGAGTATAGTTTCAGATAGAGACTCCAAATTTATGAGTCATTTTTGGAAAACATTATGGCAAAAGCTTGACACAAATCTCTCTTTTGGATCAGCCTACCATCCTCAAATAGATGGGCAGACCGAGGTGGTGAATAGAAGTTTGGGAAACTTATTGAGGTGCCTTACCAAGGAGTATGGGTAGACATGGGATCAAGTACTTTCTCAATCTAAATATGCATACAATGACACCATAAATAGGACTATTGGTAAAATCCCTTTTGAAGTAGTCTATGGTGTGCACCCGAGAGGCATTTTTGAGTTGAGGGATTTAGGAAGTGCAACAATCAGAAGTGGATATGCAGAGGACTTTTCTCAGTCCATGAAGGAAGTCCATGAATTAGTTAGGCAAGATTTGAAGGAGAACACAAGAAAAATCAAACAAAAAGCTGATGAAAAGAGGATAGGTCAATGTGCCATTCTAGCCAAGTATGGTGAAAATGCATACAAGGTGGATCTACCTAGTGACATAGGCTTGTCACCGGTTTTTAACATAGCAGACTTGGTTGCATACAAGGGGCCAATCCAAGGTGTAGAATGCAGTCACTTGAAGGTTTCAGATGATACACATAACCTTCAATTACCAGCCAAGCCTAATCCTAAGGCCGAGAAGGTGTTAAGTTCAAGAATTGTCAAGAAGACTAGGCATCAAGCCTATTGGGAGAACCTCATTAAATGGTAGGGTATAGATGATGTTGAGGCTACATGGGTGATGGAGTCAAAGTTTCAGAAGCTTGTGATTGATCCAACACTCAATCCTCACGAGGTGACATGATCTCTTTTTGTTAGGGAGAATGGTGCAGGAGCACTTAGGTCCTAGCTTTCTTGTTTTGCAAATTTTGGTTTGTACTGACCCTAGCCAAGTCAGTGGTGAATAAGGACTCCAGGAGGGTCAAAGAGTGAGTATTTAGTGTCAATGTAGGCCTAGGTTGAGTTCATTTTACTTAGGTTTGCATTTTTGTGTAAATGGTGTGTTTGAGTAGGTTTTTGGCCTTTTTGTTGGTCAAAGGTGTCAAAAGTTGGTAAAAGCATTTAAGAGGGATAAACAGGTTTTAGGAATGTTTAAAATGCCATATGTGATGATTTAGAACAGGTCTCATGAGTTGGAAAGGCCAAAAGTGGAAAAAAACACAAAGTTGCAAAAAGTTGTTGTTGTCATGACAATTTTTGTCTTGAAATTGGTCCAACGTTGAAGCTAGGGATTTATAAATGCCATGGAAGGATTCCACACGTGGGAATGATATAAAAACCCTCTCTTACACATTTACCAAGGTTGGTGTACTTGGATTTTGGAAGCAATAATCAAAATACAAGATTTTGGACTGCACTTTTCATTGTTTTTGTCAATTTTTGCATTCTTTGAAGGTTTAATGGACTTAATCCATGAATTCAATGATGGATTGAGGTTTATTAGTGTGTTACAGGGTAGGATGTTAATTTTCAATCTTTTTATTTAGCATTTACTACTGTTTTGGTGATTTGATTCACAAGTAGCCAGTTTTGGCTTGTAATTAGTAGTTTTTGCTAAAATGGGTGCCCCATAAAATCCCACCGTGCGTTCATCACGAACTTTTGGGAAATGGTAGGAAACAAATTTTATAGTGTACATATGAAAGGAGAAGTTTTGAAAGTTTCATTTGATATTTTTAACATCTTGCCCTAGGCGAGCCCAGGAGCAACTCGACTAGAGTTGGCAAGATGAAAAGTTAGCACAAAGTGTAAAGGTTAATGTAAATGAAAGTATGAAGCCTTGGGGAAGTTTTAATAGGTTATTAAAGGTCTTCTTGTGTAGGAGGAAGCCTCAAGATTTCCCTTTGAAGGTCCAAAGACAAGATTTACTTGTTGCTGCCAGTCAAGTGCCTAGAAGCCCTTGAAATTCTCATTTTGGGGTTTTTGTATGCAAAGAAGGGTTGGAAGCTTAAAACCACTGAAATCATTTGGGGTTGATTTAATATTTGAATAAAATCCATTTTAGTTTGGGGGTCCTTTGGATCATTTTAGCCCAAGACCTCAAGAACCGGTTCTAGGAGGCCTAATTAGGCTCTTTCCCTTGTAGCCTTTTCCAGACCAATTTTTGAAATCGGTAAAAAACCTTTGGACAGAAAACCACGAATGAACCTTGAAACCATCTAAAAACATGAGAGAATAAACCTCTATACCTCTAAAACATCCTAAGACCATTAGAGAGCATTTTGATCTGTTTGAGCCAAGAAGCCATCATTGAGCATATGAGAAACATAGCAAATTGGTAGGGTTCCTAGAAAAGACACTTGAAGCAAACACCTTGGAGTGAGTAAGAAAAATCCCTAGAATATTTTGAGGACTTGATGGTCTAGGAATCCACTAGACCTTGTGAGTTGGTGAAATTGAGCAACACCAACTTGGAGAAGTGTTGAGCAGGCTAGGTGATCCCTATCATACTTTTAGGGCATTGATGAGATTTCAGCCTTGTCTTGCCCTAGATGGGTTGTTATTAAAAATATTCCCCCTTTATACTATAAATTTATTCCTCAATTGCTTTCTTTTGTTGCTAGGGATCTTAGAGTGCATAATACTCACTCTTTGGTCCCCCATTTGGATGTTAGGGTTCTTATAACCCTCGACCTAGTAAGGATATTCCTAGCTTTGTTGAGATTATGTGGTTGAAGATCTGGTTACTTTCTTAATTGAATTTTTGGGTGGTATTAACATTTGCTTTCTTTGCAGACAATAAGGGCATGTTTGGAGAAACTGCCCTATCCTTGCTAAGCACAAATCAACTCCCCCCCTAAAGGTAATACTATCATTGACCCCTCTAGTTTCATTTCTTCTAAGGTTGTGGGTATTCATACCCCTCTAATTGAGAAACTTCATGTTCTTAAGGATGTTTTTATAGAGGCTATCAATAAGCCTTCAGGTACCCCTAGTATTCTTGATAAGTCGGTGATATTTGGGGAATTCAATGTGGACCCCCCCCTCCTCTCGCATTCAGCTATTGCCATGTCTCTTTCCCAGATTAGGGATGACAATATTAAGCATTACGTGCCTTTCCCCCCCTCCTAAATATAGAATGGTCAAGAGGAATAATGCTCAATATCTTGTCCTTGACAAATTAAGGAACCCTCATTATCCTATGATGGATTGTATCCCAAAGCTTGTGGCTGAGGATACTAATGTTGAACCGCTCGTGGCTATTGACTCCAATAGTAATAAATCCCTTGTGAAAACTACTATTAAGATCATTGAAGATAGAACTTTCTCTAATAATAACATGGATGAGGATTATTTTGTTGGCACCTTCGGTGGAGGTGTGAATTCTGCTATGATTGATAACCAAGTTGATGCTCTGGCCTCTCTAGCTAGTAAGGAGAGCCCTTGTGAGGGTGACCACAAGTCCATTTCTTCCAATTTCCATGATAATAAGGATTTTTTGATTGATTCTCACCCCATTGCATGTGATCTTGGAGTATCCAGTATCAAGGTTATTAAAGCAACCCCTATTTTTAGCAACTAAGCCTCTAATGATTCCCAAGATCAAGCCATTATTGATTCTGATCTTACAAGATCAAATCCCCTATTTGAGGACTCAAATGTGGATCTTGGGTCTTTGTCTGATGATTCCTTCACCAAAGAGGAGCATCTAGATTTGCAACAACCCCCTAAGCCTGCAAACAATGAAGATGGTGAGTTACTAAGTACTGATGGAGAGGGCCCTTTCACCAAAGTTAAAAGGAAAAGGAGGCGGCCCAAAGGTAAAAAGAAAGAGTCTCCCCTCCCCAAGAATAAATACACTAGAAAGGATCTCCCCAAGTGTTATAACAACTTTAAAGCTGCCAAAGATTCCTCTATTTAATGTGTTTTGTGGATTTGAGGTGTATAACTTGGAACATAAGGGGGTTAGAATCCACTGACAGGAAACTTATAGTCAAAAGATTCATAAATTAATAAAGGAATATGGATATTCTTTTCCCACAAGAGTTAACAGACTCCAAGTTCTTGCTTGAAGTTAATCTCAGATTCATTTGGAAAGATGCCTTGCAATTTGGTACTAAACATGATAAAGGCAGAAGGGGCAATGTTGTTTTGGTTGATAGAAAATGGGCATCTAAGATTGTAGATAGTGGTTCCTCCCCATGTAATAGAGTTGCCTGGGTAATCCTGTATATGGAGGGATCTAAAGTCAACATTTTCTCTCTATATGCCCCTAATGACTATAGAGATAGGGTTAAACTATGGAAATGGATGAGAAACCTCCCTAACATCCCATGAATCTTAGGAGGGGATTCTAACATGATTGAAAGATCGAAGGATAAAAGTGGAGGTCTCAATATGGAAGGGAAAAGTGGAGAGAAACTTTATTGGGATAGAATGAAGGCTAAATTGCACCTATTCGATCCAGTTGTTGGTAGGAAAAAAGAATTCAATGACATTTGGTTCACTTGGTCTAATGCTCGACAAGGTAAGAAAAATATCTATTCTAGATTGGACCGTTTCTATACCAATAAGGTTGTGTGTTCTTTCATTCAGGATAGTATAGGATCCATAGTAAAAGTGATCCCTTATACCCTCTCAGACCACCACCCTATCCTTGCCCATATTACTGTGAATTCTAATTTTATTCCTCAAGTCAAAAAGATGGATAATTTTATGCTCAACATCAAGTTGTTGAATGCTCAAGAGATTAAGAATTCCTTATATACAATTAGATGGATCAATAAATGGGACCAACATAATTCTTCCACCATTAGTAATTGAAACAAGAATGTTGGAAGTTGGAAGAACTTATGTTAAACTATGGGTAGGAAATTTGCCAACGATAACACAAGATTGGAAATGGATATCACATATAAATTACTATCTCAGGAAACCTTAGCCCAGGGTGATCACAACAACATTGACACGTCCTTAGCTATCTCTGAAACCAGGGGAAGGATTATGAAGCTTCAACATAATAAAGCATAGGGAGCCAAAGTCAGGGCTAGACTTAACTGGATGTAGTATTGAGATAAGGGTTCAATATTCTTCTTTAAAATGCTTCAAGCAAAAATAATATAAGGAAAGAGTAGATATAATTTGGAAAGATGGAGTGGAGATGACCAACATTAAAGATATAAAGGCTACATTTCTCTTATACTATCAAAATCTTTTTACATCAGATAATGGTTCCTCTCTTTGCATCCTTGCTATTGATCAATGCAGGGTCCTCATTCCTAGGAAACTTTGATAAGGACTTAGAGATTCTCAAAAAGGCCATCACTCTGGATGAAATCAACAAAGCCATTGATACTCTAAGAAATGATAGAACCCTGAGGCCGAATGGTCTGCCTGATGAAATCTACAAAGAAAACATAGAATGAATTACTAAGGATCTACTACAGGTCTACCAAGAATCCATTGATATTGGCTCCTTACATGTTGAGGTTAACAAAGGTGTCATAAAGTTGATTCCAAAAGATGGGGATAAATCCATCATCAAGAAGTGGAGGCCCATTATGCTTCTAAATGTCTCTTATAAGATATTGGCTAAAATATTGGCCCTTAAATTGGAAGGCATTCTCCCTGGATTAGTCAGCAATACCCAGATAGGCTTCATCAAAGGTAGATACATTCTAGAAAATTTGATCACAAGTTGGGAATCCATGAATTGGGCTAAAGAAACTAAGCAGAAAGTTGCGATGTTTCTTATTGATTTTGAGAAAGCCTATGATAGAGTGGAGTGGGGTTTTGTACTCATGATACTGGATGCATTTGGATTTCCCAAAGAGTTTTGCCACATGGTCTATGTGTTTATTAAAGGATGCCTCAACCCAAATTGAGGTTAATGGTTTTCGAACCCAGGTTATCTCCCTTAGTAGATCTATCAGGTAAGGGTGCCCCTTGGCTCCAACCTTATTTGTGATTGATGCTTATACTATTTTTTATCTTCTTAGAGACTCATCCTACTCCCTAAGTGTAAGAGGTGTCTCCTTACCAATGATATGGATTTGGCAAACATCTAATTTGCTGATGATAGAACTTTCTTTCTAGAGTTGGAGGAGGTGAATTTTAATTCTCTTATGACTAAACTAAGGATCTTCTTGTTGGCAATTTGGAGGAATTGATTATGTGTTGCATTGATGTCAACACTAGTTGTTTTGTTGTCTACCGAGTTCCAGTAGAGTGGTTGGTTTATGATGTTGATTTGGAGATCTTCTCTAGATATGTCTCGGCTTGTGGAATTGGTTTGGATTGGTTATTCATTTGTTCTTGATGCATATCACATTCAGTTGGTTCAAGATTTGGTGATCTGGAAGCTATCATTTGTTCTAGTAAGCCTTTTGGTTACCGATAAGGGTTTTACCGACAGAGCTTTGTTGAAGATCTTTTGATGAATTCAATAAGTGGTGTTGGTGCGGCTTCTAGAAGGTTATCAGGATGTTGATGGTTATCATGTTCGTGTTCCACTTGATCGGTGGTGTTGCATTTAGCACCGGACCTATCTTGGTGGTTATTTTGTTAGGTTATGTACCAATTTATGTAATGTGTTGGTTGATGCTCCTAATGTGTTACCGATTGGATTTATTGTTTGGTTTATGTTGTTTTGGTCTTAGGCCAACTTGGTTTATCATTGGTTTGCGGGATTATGTAACGAATCTATTGTATTATCTTTTGGGTGACCGAATAAGGTTGTAATCATATGCAGAGGTTTTGGTCGCTCATAGGTGATCGAATTGGGTTTGTGTAAGAGGTTTAAGACCTCCGGTATTGAGCTTAACCATAACTCTACTCAGGCATAAGAGATGTTATTCTAGCAGTTCAATCTTCATTACAGATTGTAGTCTGATGTTTTCTGTAGTCACTGAGGCTCCTTTTGTGATGAGTAGTGTGCTCTAGGCTGTTGGCCTTCCTGGATGTGCAGGCCCCTTATGGTAATATTTATTCATCTGATTAGTGGATAGATATTGTGGGTCTCCAATCCTGCCGTGGTTTTTCTTCTTTGAGTTTTTCCACATATAAATCTGTGGTGTTATTGTGTTCATCTTTGTGGTTGCATTGTTTCTTATTGTCATATACTTTTATGTTTATCGGTTGTTGAGTTGTTGTGTTAATAAGGTTAAATTTCTCCATTCTGGTAGAACACAGATTCACCCCCCCCTCTCAGTGTTCTTGGATCCCAATACTTTTGTGATGCATCTGGGGCCAAAATATCTTCCCCTAAATCCATATTGTTGGGATGGGATGATTCCTCTCTGGATTTCTAAATTTGATTTTTAGTGGGTTGAGCTTCCAAATAGGTTAGGTATTTGGGCATCCCATTTGTTGTTAACCCCTGTATGAGAGAGATGTGGTTATGGATTAAAGGTAAATTGGATAAGAAGCTAAACAAGTGGAATAACCTTTATCTCTCCCTAGAAGGTAGATTGCAAGTTTGCCAAAAAAATATTTCTTCCTACAGTTTATATTATGCCTCAATCTAGATGTTCAGTATTTACCAGATTAATGAAATACAAAAGGCTATCAAAAATTTCTTATAGTTGGATAGAAGAGACAATAAAAAATGGTATTCAGTTAGATGGAAATGGTGTTGTATGGAGAAGGCTATGGGTGGTCTAGGGATGAAGGATTTGAAGTTCCAAGGCATTTCCCTAATAGCTAAGTGGATTTTTCATGCACTGGAGGGGGAAATGTTGTGGAAGGTTCTTGTTAGGAATAATATTAAACTTGTTGCTCCTAAGAAAGCTAAATCATGGAAGATTTGGTGACCTAATTGCCGACAAGTTCCCTATTTCCCCAGTTGGCTCTAATGTTTTTAAAACTATTTGGAAGGCCTGGGAATTTATTAGGCACCTGGTTGCTAATAATGAGATTATTTGCAAGGATAAATCTATTTGTGGTGAGAAACCCATCTGGTGGAATCTATTGCATAAAGATAAACCTCTTGCTCTCATTCAAGGATGCTCTGTAAGGAAATGGGCTCAAAGAGGCATCTGTATGTTTAATGATGTTATTAACAATGGTGCTCTTATTTCTTGGTGTGATCTTAGTCAGAAATTCCAATTGCCTTCCTCTAATTAAAGGACTTATGTCATGCTTAGAGATTCTTCTGCCATGATTGATCTTCCTAGGTCATGTGTGTTGAGGGAGGACATGTTCACCTCAAACACATGGGTGGATGGGTCAACCTTGGGCAATATTAAAGTTAAATTAATTTACAAATCTTTATGTAAAGTGGAGAATTGAACCCTAGTGACTCCCCACCTAGGAGAGAGAAAGGAATTCACTAGGATGATTTTCACTTGGGGGAACTTTACATTCAAAAGAGGGGCTTGAATCAACTAGATCCAAATCCAAGGGAGGCAAGGATGTGAATTCCAAGTGGATTGAAAGGGTTGAAGTGTGTTTTGCCCTGTTTTGGACATAGGAAAGTTGACTGGTTGACTGTATGGAACAAAGAGAGAAATTGAGTGAAATGAGGAGCTACCGGTTTAGGATCGCACTGTAACTTCAAATCAGAGCTAATTAGATTGATATGGATCTTCCCTGCAAATTTGGAGAAAATTTGTCAAGACTGTGGTGACAGTGTACATGGTCCTCCATAAAATCCGCGAAACAAAAAGGGTTCTTTCATCTTTGCAAATGAAGCCCAAACCTGCAATTACAACTGCGCACCTGCAACCTACACATAGAAAAGAAGGGGTGAAAGGTTGTGGATAGGGGTTTGCCTTAGTCAAACCCCGGTTGACAAATCAACCTTGAAAGAAAGTAATTGCAAATGCTTGAATGTAAACAATGGAAACGTATACCTTGTAAATTTGCAATTTGTTGATGATGATTGCTTTGCTTCTTGAATGTAATCACAAGTGTTACATGAAATGGCATGTAACATGACAAAACCCTAACACACACACATACTTGCAAATGAATGCTGTAATATTGCTCCAATGGATGAATGAAGAAGAATTGAATGTTTGATGATGTATATCTTCGCCTATGCTTGCTTATCTCATTCCTGCTTGTGCAAATGAGAAAAAACAACTCTCTTTTTATACATGCCTCAGAAGATTAATTCATCTCACCAAAGGCCGACATCGGGGAGATTTGGAATCCCGAAGTGCAGATAGGGCCGGGGGGACCTATCTTGGGGTCACCCTAAGAGGGTGGGATAGGGGCATGGCACCCCTGTCCCCCTAGACACGGGCGCTTGTCCTTCCCTATCTTGGGGCCTAGACAGGGTTTTGATGCTATCTCAGGGCTCAAACAGGAAGGGGTCAAGGGGTGAAAATGTAGAAAGAGGTCTTGGTCAGAAAGAAGGGTGTCGACGCCAAGGTGAGGACTTCAAATGTGGTTAAAACTGCAATAGGCACAATTTTATGACACTAGATTTAGCCCCCACTTTAGTGGGAGTATGGCTTACGCCACTACTGCCGGTAAAGTAGAAGAAATAGAGATGAAGATGAGAGTTGCAAAGCAATACCACAAGGAGTATAAGACGTCACTAATCTTGAGGAACAAAATCCCCCAATCCTAGGATCTTAACTCACTCAAACATATGCAACAACACACAAAATAGAAGGAACAAGATGCACAAAACAAAAAAAAAGCACAAAAGACACATGACAAGACAAGACACAAGATGACAAACCAACTATCCGAAGTGACCTCGATACTCAGATGTCTCAACAACTAATCTAGACACAAAGACCAATGCCATCACATAAACACAAGAAATCACATAAAAGAGCAAAGCTGACATCATCCATGAACCATCAATAGCAAAACTATGGGTTCATGAGAGGAAGGAGAGAGAGGACATGAATACACACTTTGGTGATCCATGGGAATAAAGGCGAACAAGGGAGAAACGATGGAAATCTCGCCCCTACAACTAGGTAATCCATAGAGAGAAGGACATGGAAATCTAGCCCCTAGAGCATGTCTAGGTGATCCATGTAAGGGAGGAGAGTGAGAACACTATTAGTTCCACCCAACCTCATGCGCGTGTGTGTAAGTGAGGTTCTAAGCACCTCATAGGAGTCTATGCCTGAGTATGCTACAACCTGTATAAGATGTATAGTACAAGTGTCAAGAAAGGTGTGAAATCTCGTTGTAAGAGTCTGTTCTCTAGTTCCGAGAATAATCACCCTGCTTAGGAGAAAAGTGGCATCATCTCGCTCTAAGAGTTTGTGCTCTAGTTCCGAGAATGATCCACTATAAAAGAAAAGAAGAATTGAAGACATCTTTCTCTAAGAGTCCGTGCTCTGGTTCTGAGAATGACCCATTGTACAAGAGAAAAGTGACGACATCTTGCTCTAAGAGGCTTCCCTCACGTTCCAAGAATGTCTCACAATGCAAGAAAAGTGATGACATCTTTCTCTAAGAGGCTGCCCTCTGGTTCCAAGAATGTCCCATTGTACAATGCATGAGAGAAGTATAGTACAAAGGAGAAGTGTGGGTGTCCCCCCCTTAAGATGTCAACATAATTTGATGTTGATATCTTAAGGAAAGTAGAACAAGGATACCTACCTTCATCACAAAAGAAGATATCCATTATGCAACAATGTCATAAATCCAAGCAAGAGAGGGGAATACTCTTCAAGCAAGGATAAGATAGTTGAAAAGAGATATCTTTTTGTAAGTGTAAAGGAGATCCTTGGAGGAGAAGAGATCTTTGTTCAAAAGGCATCTACCCCCAAGAGGAGTTGTCTTAGACAAATATAACATCTTCTAGAATGAAGCAAAGGAGAGAACAAGAATTCAATCCTTCCTCCTATTGCTACGTGAGAGGGATTCTTGATGAAGGATGACTCATGTTTATCCCCAACAGGGATGGGTGAGTTTATCATAGATGTTCATTGCCAAGTGGAAAAGAGGTTGTAGTCAAGGACTTACACCTCTTGTATGAGAGAGAACCCTTGAGAAAACAACCAACAATTTCACACAAGGAATGACATCAAGTAACAAAGCTCACACCATCCACACAATAGGGAAAAGTAGATCCTTAGAGAAAGAGAGAAGGAGAGAGATCATTTCCCCCCAAGTGTAGGACAACGAGAAGAATTACACAACTTCTAGAGAGATATTACTCATAAGAGACATACCGTTTCAAGCAAGGAATACATCCTAACCAAGGAACATACATGCGCTTGCATGAAGGATAACTCCATTCAAGAAAGGACATAAAGTTATGAATAACACAATAGAAGAGGTAATTTACAAAGAGAGAGAAAGAAGGTTCACAAAAGTTCTTTGAGGAGAGATTGTAAATAATAGACATACCATTTCAAGCAAGGAGAAGATCCCACTCATGGAACATACATGCGCTTGCATGAAGGAAAACTCCATGCAAGAAAGGACATCAACTTTATGAATAATGTACTCCATAAAGAAAGTAGTGAAACCTTAGAAAGAGGAAAAGGAATATTCTTATCCCCCAAGCATAGAGGCATTAATAAATAGGCTATTATGTTGCTTACTAAGTATGAGTGCACCTGAAATTGTACCACCACGAATGACAAGGATCCCCCAATAAGTAGGCTAACTATGTCACATAGTGAGGAGCAACATAATAGAAACTTCGGATGGAGAGCAGTGGAGGAGGAGGTAGGGTTTCTTCTAGAGAATGCGACGACGGAGAGGCGAATGACGACAATGATGATGGTGCCCTTGACTGCCCACTGTTTGGTCGTGCCGCTAGTTTGTATGCTTGGTGTTCTCTGCCCCACACTGTTGACAGTGCTTTGGTGGCTGTTGCGAAAAAGGACCCGTTGGTGTGTGGGTGTAGACAAACCTGGTGTCTTTCTGCCCTTTGTTGTTTCTGCGATGTTTGGGGTGTCTCTAGACTTCCCTCCCCTAGTCTGTGTGCGATGGTCACGTCCCCTACGACTGGCTTTCATGATTCTTGGTCGGTGCTGGGTAGTGGGTTGCTTGGGAAGAGTGGTGGGGTGTGCGGTAGGGTTGGAGATCCTTCTCTGAGCCCTACAGGTGTTCTCACCATTGTCTGGTTTGAGGGTCGTGACCCTCAGTCTTTTGGGCTTTTGGGTTTTGTCCTTGGTGGGTGTGAGAGTCCTCCTCTATTATGTTTGGCTGATGGGCGGTTTGCCTTTGGCTGGGTTTTGGAGATGCTTGTGGAGATGTTCGGTGGTGGAGTCTGTGCGCTTTCCTGGTGTGGGAAGGAGGTTGTGCGGGGAAGAGCTTCTGTTGCTCGTTTCCTTTTTTGGCTTGTGGCCTCTCCTCTCTCTGTTATTTTCCTTTGGTTTCCAGGGGCTTTTTTTGTGCTGGGTATCCCTCTTCTTGTGGTTAGGGGGAGGCTTCGGTGGTACACGATGAGAGGGATTTATGGGCTTTTGAACCTTTCCTATCCTTGTCTGTCTGAGGTGACCCTGTCTCCTATGGAGGTGGAGATTTGGTGGATGGGTTTGGTTTGGTTTCTGCTGGTAGTTGTGGACTTGGGGCTATCATTTCGCCTTCTTTCTTGTTCTATTGAGGTGGACATCTTTCCTATTGAGGTGGGGAGATGGTTAGAAGAGGCTATCCGATTGCTTCAGTTGTTCAAGCTGCAAGTATATTTTTTCTATTTTTTCTCTCATAGTTGTCTCTACTGGAAGGTCTGGGCTTCTCTTTTCCCAATTTCCCAGTATATTTCAGGCCCTGACTCTTTATTTCTGTCCTTTTGTTTGGCCCTCTGTTTTTCAGGTTTTGGGAGCCTTGAAAAACCCTTTGTTGGGCTATGGGAGCCGTGTTTTTCTCTTAGGCAGGCTAGATGCTGGCAGTTTTCAAGGGCCTAGCCTGGCTTGTTGTTGTATTTGTTATTGGTTAAGGGCTGGTTTTGAGTCTGGTGACTTGTTTTCTTTGCTGAAGGTTAAGGGATCCTAGGAAAAACCTCTGATGGTCTTGGGTACCAGTTCAAAACCCAGATTCAAGGTTAGGGGAGCCTTTCAAAACCCTCTGTGTCTAGATTGGGTTTATATGGTCAATTATTGTAATTTGGAGTTTATGATGGAGGTTATGGGTGTTTGGATCCACCTATGGCTGCATTTGCAAGTTAAAGATCCCCCTATTAAATGCTTGTGTTGGTTCTTGGGGCTGATCCTTTCTTTCCTGGATCTGGTAGGTCTACTAGGTTTCTTCGTCTACTCTTTTTAGTAGCATCGTTATGCATTAGTTGGAAGCTGATGGATCACCTATGCTGGTCTTTGGCTATGGTTTTCCTCGTTAATACTGTTGAGCAACCTGCTTTGTTGGGTTCAAGATCCCGGTAAAATCTTGTGGGTTTCAGGTCCCTTCGATACCTATTGTACGGGGTTTTTGGTCCCCTTAAAACCCGTTTTCCCTTAATCAAAAGCATAATAGAAACTTGAATGTTATTTTAAATGATCATGATAAATATGTCATTCATTGTCGGATATTATTTTTAACATTCCTGAATTAATTTCAAGATTTGTGTTCACAGAAAAGTTTGGAAAATGAAATTCAGGCATTTTAGACTTTCTAGAAAAAGTAGGAGTGAAATCTAAAGACCCTCAATCACCCTCTAAGAGTTCTTCTTTAGGAACTTAGTTGGTAGGAGATGGTGTATTTGAGTGAATAGAACAGAGGATTGTAGGAACTAAGAAAGCATATGATGCTTCACTTATGTTCTCATCAACTACCTCATTTATATATGTATAAGGCACAAATGATAATCAGGAAGAATTTTTGGTTTCCTAGGAACATGAATGGAATTGATTTGATTTTTGTTAGGCTCTTGATTTTTGAGAGAGAGAGAATTATGATAAGAAATAATATCATCCTCTTGTTCTAAGGTATCTTTATGTTCAAGACACTCATTAGAAAAAGGACTATCATATGTAATTAATGCTTCATCTTTAGAGGGAAGATCATGAAAAGAAGGTATGGTATCGCTAGGATAAGTAGCCATAATATCATCCTCTTGCACCAAATAATCCTTATGAGGGAGATACTTTTTAGGAGAAGAAGGAACATAATTCTCCAAAGATTCATGTTTAGGAGTGAGATCTTTGAAAGAAGTGTCCATATTCCCTTTTTTCACCAATATGCCCTCATTAATGGGATTAATGTTGGGAGAGGGTAAATCATAGCTATGAATGAAAGGGAGAACTAAATTATCATCATATGCATGAAAGGGAACATCACAAACATCTTTAATGTAACTTGAAATTGAATTAGCAAAATAAGATAAGAACTCCATATGCACTTATGATGAAACAAGAAACTCATATGTCATTCAACCACAATAATGTTCACCCCATACATGCATAGAAAAATTAATAAAGGAGGGAAAATGGAATTTGAATGGCAAATTTGAAATTTGAATTTGAAACTGTGAAATCTGAATTTGTGTTCGACCTTAGAGGGTGTTAAAATTGATAAAGTACGCCAATTTTCTGGATTTAAGCAGAAAAACACAGTCATTTCTATCTCCTAAAATTTCGGGAGAAAAGTCGAGGACCGTGGCGAAAGTGCACACGGTCTGACCAACTTTTTTTGAAATTTTTAGGGATGATAGGTATTATGATATTATTGCGGAATCCAAAAAAATAGTTGATTTGGAGATGTCTAGATTGGTCAAATTCACAGTGAAAGGTCGAAAATAGAAAAATCTTTAAAATTAGGGCTTTATGATTTAACCATTGAATTTTCAGAATAAAGAGACATATTTGAATTGTAATTGTGAAATAGAAATTAGATCTGAAACAAGTAATTAAAATTTTACACTTCACAAGCTTAATTTGCTCAAAATGAAAAATTAGGGGTTTTATGCCATTAACCTCTAAAATTGGCAAATAGATCAAACTTGGAAATGAAAATTTGAAATCCAAATTGCAATTAATCAGATCTAATAATGAGAAATCAGAATTAATGTGTAAGACGTCAGGTTCACCAAAATGTAAAGTGGAAAATTGAACCCTAGTGACTCCCCACCTAGGAGAGAGAAAGGAAGTCACTAGGATGATTTTCACTTGGGAGAACTTTACATTCAAAAGAGGGGCTTGAATCCACTAGATCCAAATCCAAGGGAGGAAATGATGTGAATTGCAAGTGGATTGCAAGGGTTGAAGTGTGTTTTGCCCTCTTTTGTAAATAAGAAAGTTGACTTGTTGACTATGTGGAACAAAGAGAGAAATTGAGTGAAATGAGGAGCTACCGGTTCAGAATAGCGTTGTAACTTCCGATTCAAGCTAATTAGACTGATACGGACCTGCCCTGCAAATTTGGAGAAAAGTCATCAGGACTGTGGTGACAGTGTACATGGTCCTCCACAAAATCCATGAAACAAAAAGGGTTCTTCTGTCTCTGCAAATGAATCCAAAACTTGCAATTATAGCTACGCACCTACAACCTACACACATTAAAGAAGGGGAGAAAGGTTGTGGATAAGGGTTTTCCTTAGTCAAACCCCGGTTGAGGAATCAACCTTGAAAGAAAGTAATTGCAAATGCTTGAATGTAAACAATGGAAATGTATACCTTGTAGATCTGCAATTTGTTGATGATGATTGCTTTACTTCTTGAATGTAATCACAAGTGTTGCATGAAATGGCATGTAACATGACAAAACCCTAACACACACACATACTTGCAAATGAATGTTGTAATATTTCTCCAATGGATGAATGAAGAAGACTTGAATGCTTGATGATGTATATCTTCACCTATGCTTGCTTATCTCATTCCTGCTTATGCAAATGAGAAAACCAACTCCCTTTTTATACATTCCTCTGAAGATTAATTCATCTCACCAAAGATCGACATCAGGGAGATTTTAAATCCCGAAGTGCAGATAGGGTCAGGGGGACCTATATTGGGGCCACCCTAAAAGGGTGGGACAAGGGAACCATGCCTCTGTCTTGCCCTATCTTGGGGCTCGAACAGGTTTCTGAGGCTATCTCAGGGCTCAAACAAGAAGGGGTCAAGGGGTGAAAATGCAGAAAGAGGCCTTGGTCAAAAAGGAGGGTGTTGTCGCCAAGGTGAGGAATTCAAATGTGGTTAAAATTGCACGAGGCACAATTTTATGATGCTACACTTTATTATCTAATGATGAGCTTATTACACATTTTAATTCTATGTGGAATATATAGTATACTAATAATGCTTGGCAAAAAATGTTCTCTCTTCACTGGCATTCCAACATCTCTCCAAAATACAAATGCTTCAAATGGTTGTTTATCCTACACAGGTTGCCTATTAAAGACAATTAGAATTATGCTATTATTTGTAATTTATGTAGAACTCCTGAAAACACTATGCAAATCTTCTTTAATTGTATCTTTACTAAAGAGGTTAGGAATATTTTTGGGATCAACTTTAACAATGGTTTCTCTCACTTTGATGTTCTTAATGGAATTCATTAAAGGCACAAAGAAAGACACTAATTGTTTCTAGTTTGTACTATCTTGTGAAATATTATGGATAATTTGGAAATTTAGGAATGAGGCTAAACATCAGAATAGAGATAGAGTGCTTATTGAGTCTCTAAGGACACACATGTTTTACAATGTTGATATGCAGGTCACATTGTGTTACAAGCTAGGATTGCCGTTGCACCAAAAGATCGACCTGTCAATGCCCGATACAACCACTAGACTTATAGAATCCACAGGAGGCTGTTAAACCATGTCGCGAATCCCCACGAGGGACGCTGGGCCACTGCCAACAATCCCCCTCCTAGCGTCACTCGCCGTGACCTGCGTGATTCTAACCTGTATATGTAGGTCACATTGTGTTACAAGCTCTGATACCAATTGTTATCCCAAAGACATTGAGGGGGGGGGGGGGGGGGGATGAATCAGTGTCTAACTGGTAAACAAAAGATTTAAACTTGTTTGCAACTTTATAACCCAAATTAATATACCGGTAAACAAGTAATAATGCAATAAAGAAAAACAAAAGTATAATCATCAATGCACACCATAACACACATATTTTTGGCAAGGAAACCCGGTAGGGGAAAAACCTCGGTGGGATTTGTGACCCACAATATTTACTCACTGACCAATATGAATAAATATTACTTATAAAATAGGGGCCTGCACATGCAGGTAGGCCAACAACCTAGAGCTCACTGCTCAATACAAAAATGGAGTCCCACTGACTACAATTGGATGGTTAAATCCAATGATAATGTACTGCTCAAAATAGCATCTGCAATGTTGGATTCATTACCAGTTTAAGCTCTGTTAGATACCTCTGCCATAAACCTTGCTTCGCTCTGCTCTGCTCTTATTCGCTCATAAAATAATTACATCATAATGCATATACAGTTATTCGCTCTCATATACCGTTTACATTCATAACCTAATTACATTCCTTTCTTATTTATAAAATGACTTACAAAATCTCATACATATATGAGTCTTTACAATACATCATGTCGGCTATACAAATAATTTTACAATACAAAACAATATTATTTCCATGTCGGCTTAGAGTGCCGGTGTGATCTACTGTTGGTGTAGACTGGATGCCGGTGAATAACCTTGTAGTGCTTGCTGGTGCTGGTAGATGATGTCTGTTGCCGATGTAACTTGTGAACCATATTACCAGTTGGTTGCCATCAATGACAACATCAACCATTCTCATTTGAGTGTATAATGCCAACACATTGGTAATAAGACTTGTAGTTAAGAAATTTGAAAGGTTCATTGAGGAAGGATCTGTGCAAGTTTACCTTTTTGAGCTATCACATGCCTACACTTGGACCAAGTTCAACAATGAGAGATCCCCCTTTGTCTAGTGCACTTGAAGCCATCATGAAGGAGATCAAAGAAGGAAGAAGACAAGAGCAACAATATCTGGCCCAAGCGATAGAAGGTGGTGTGTTCCTCAGAACCAAGACTGCTATATAGATGGAAGGTCCCATGGGGTGGACCTCATGGATGGACACATGAACTTATACTATGCGGTCTGATGTTTTTTACTCTAGGATTCACAGTTTTGGTATTTGTCTTTATATAGCTGGTCTCTTATTTGTATAATTTGCCAAATAGAGCAAGACTGTCATATATTGTAAATCTGGCATATATATTGTAAATCTGACATATATATTGTAACTCTGCTATATGATGTAAGTTTCCATAGTTTGTAGTATCAGATAGGAATGGCGTCAACTACTGGGATATGCTTTTAGCAGCTTGGACTTTCAAGGATTTACTATATCTTTTTGGTTTTTCTATATTTAATATAAAAAAAGTCTTCTCTATTTACCTATCGGCTATGCTTGCACCTCCTAAGGCTGCAAGTGCTAGTTTATAATACAATTATGATAGCTATTGAATGCACCTCATCGTATAACTAATGAACTTTTGTTGACAACTTTATTTGTAATTGCTTTTCTCGTTCATAGAGAAGCCTTACTTGGTTGACTTTGTGTGAGGAATAATCCCCATGGAGAATTAATCCTTGTTCAAACTATGTGTGTTTGTAAACATTGCAATTGTCTCTAGTTGTGTGGATGATGTCAAAGGTTTTCACATATCGATTTCATTTTCAAATAAACCTGTTTGTGCATAATTTATTTATCATTTTCTTGCATCAACTTTTCTAGCTGATATATCTTGACGCATTTTACATAAATTCTTTATAATATAGATATGCTAGTCCTAAAGCTTTGAAAAACACTAATAATTCGTCAATTGACATGTGTATCTCCTCTATACATACGTACATGAACTATTTGTTATAAATAATATATTTAATTTTTTGAATTGATTTAATAAAATTTGATAATTATTGTGAAATTTAACATATGATTATCTTTAATAAGTTACAGTGACATGCAAGGGATTATTTATGAATTTTTAATTTTTCATATTAAAAAATTATCCGTTCTTTAATTATAAAAAAACTAACGCATTGTCCTCTGGACCTTAATAGGTTAAATGTATGACCTATTTGCCCGTCAAGGTGTTTGATGATAATGGTACGTGGCGGTATTTTTAACGGGAATAACCTGTGAATTAGTCAACAAAGTTAGTATAACATTGTCAAAGCCGGGGCTAATTAAACAAGTGCTCAAATTTCTGTAAATGGTTCAGATTCATTCCACAACTTGGAGTTTTATGTACACCGTTCCTTACAAATAAATCTGAGGTGAAATTTAAGCCTCTTTGTATGCAATTCTGAGAAATCTTCCAACATGGGTGTAAGTCTATTTGTGTGTTGCCCTCAATAAGATTACAGAGCAATTCATCCAAATCTGTCTGCGGAACGCCCCGGAGCCGAATAATCTTCGTTCGTGGGTGATATTTTTTTATCTTCTCCTGTTCTTTTTGTTTGGAGCTTCAAGTTTTTGTTAATGGATTCACAGACTTCACGCAACAAATTCAGCAAATCCTTAATTCAACAGCAGTCAAAAAGCTTCCATTTTTTCTTGTTATTTTTTGGGTTGCGCGAGGTCTGGAAATTCGGCTCCGTGGGTTCGTTTCGATAGTGAGGTAAGCTATGTAATTTTCTTGTAAATTCAATCCATATCCACTTTATAATTCTTTCGATTGAGTCGACGAATTGTTAAAATATTTTAGCCCCAATTTTCTTTTGCGCTAAATTACCTACTGGGTTTGGATCCGTATACCTGATCTCGTTACATAAAGCCTAATTTTGAAGTAGCCTGCCATGTCTGGCTACCCGGCCGGTCCCATGAGGGCCAAGGGACCGAAGAAGGGTGCTAGGACTAAGACCGCAGGATGGGCTACCTTTGATTTGCAGCAACGGCTTAAGGAGGGGGAATTTGATAGCATTGGCGTTGACCCTTTCCCTCCATTGATACCCAATTCTTCTTCTAACCCTAATTACAGAGGCCTAACTGTGGGGACTGATGTTCGAGACAAACAGATGAATGCTGATATAACTGCTGTTTGTTCTAAGGATATTAACTTCATGTCTGCTAGGTCCCCTGATATTGTCAAATCATCTGTTTCCGAGCCAGATAATATGATTGGACTTTACCAAAGTACATCATTACCTGGCACTAATGTGCAGAGCAGGATTGTGACAGATCAGGTTAATCAAAATCAGCTTGTTGTTGAGAAATTGAAGGGTTTGCACCCCTGGGCTGATAAGGGCTTGATAGAGGATGTTCTAGTGGCTGCTGGTTATGATCATGAACAAGCCTCCGCTTCTTTGGATTCTATGTCAGCTACAGATTCTTCAGAATTGTCTGACCTTTGTGAAGCTCTGGAAAATGCTACTACCAAAGAAGGTCCTGTAAATTGTGATGCCACTTCTAATTGCCTTGGTTCAGAAGAGGCAGAGGAAGCAGAAGGAAATAGGTTAATGGGGCTCATGCTGGTGGCTCCTCCCGAGCCAGAATGGGATGGAAATGATGATCTTTATTGGAAAAATCGGAAGGATGGATTGCGATTGTCTAGGTACTGTACTACTAAGTTAGAATTGAGATTGATTATTAAATATTCATCTTCTGTCATTTGATGTTTCCCCTGTCTGTCTATAAGACTATATTTCATTTACTGGTAAATGTGAATCGTTTGAAGACCAAATTGTTGTCTTTGAGTATGCCACTTATTTTAATTGGATTTTGTTCGAAACATTAGACTGATGTTTTTGGCTTCTGTTTGAGTAGGTCTGCAGGTCGACATTCAAAGAATGCTCAAAATGCATATCTTCGAGGTGATTACCATACTGCTAGGATTTTGTCAAATAAATCCCAGCAAGAGTACTTGGCTGCAGAGCAATTCAATGCCAAAGCAGCCGCAGAAATTCTTCGAATTGGAAATGAAAATAACAATGTCTGGAAGCTAGATCTGCATGGTCTCCATGCATTAGAAGCAGTGGATGCATTGGCATCACGCTTGGAAATGATTGAGTACAATGTCCCAAAAAGCATTTCTCTCTCAAGTGGAAGAATGCGTGAGCAAGGTAATTGCCATACAGACAAGCATGCTCCAGAAGTGCTCGTGCCATCCATGTCAAGGCCATCTGAACTTGAGGTCATAACAGGTAACAAGTTATTTTCTCGTAATTGACACTCACATCTGTCATTTAAGATTGGGATACCATTTTTTATGCATTATCATTTTAATGGAATACAGAAGGACTAACTACTGTTAATGTAATTATACATTCAGCTTGTATTTCGTTTCTGCAATGCAGTGGTTTTGATCTATAAGTAAAATAGAAATAGGTTTTCAATATGATCCAATATTATTTTCTCTAGTACTCCCATCGAAATCCTCAATCTTTTTATTATTTTCTCATACTTGTATTGATATTCTTACCACAGGGTTAGGAATACACAGTCGTGGAGGTGCAGCACTTCCGATAGCAATTAAAAACTTCCTTATTGATAGAGGGTACATTCTCATCCTGGCCTTTTCATGATTCTTAAGGGATAAGGTATGCAATATCTGAGAAAAATACTTGGTTATTACAGCATTTCTACTGGCTGATGCAGGTACAAATTCAGTGAAGCTAGAGCAGGGGTACTTGGTGTTCGCCCAAAGTTTCGGTACAGTTAGAACCACGCTCTAGATAATGGCAAGGCTAACTGTGTCTTTTGAATATTAAATTGTATATTACCATGCAATCTCAGGGTTTTTCTTCCTGAGTTTCACATTTACCTTACTCAATTGCTTTGAAATATTTATTTGAATTAATTTTATTTCAGATTAGAATCGTCTCCTAGGGAAGCTTAACTTTTATTTGTATATTTAACTTGAAGCACAATAAAATCCATCATTATTTCTCACTTGTCACACTCTTTCTGAAAGCCATTATTATCAATCAATCTGACATTTGAAGGATTGAAGCATCCATTCATATTTTTTGTTTCATGTCTCTATCTACTATCCTCATTCATATATTTATCAGGAATACACATTGGTTTGACCAATGTGCTTTTTAATTGCACCTCTTCACACACAATGTCATGAATTTTCCCTCTATACGCCTCTCCTAAAATGTAAGGAACTGAAATGCCTATTATTTAGATTATCATGATCATCTCTTTGATTTGATCACACCTCTGTTCATAAGACAGTGTTATGATTTTTCCCTCTGTATGCCCCTCCTAAAATGTAAGAACTGAAATGCCTATTATTTAGATTAACATGATTATGATCTCTTTGATTTGATCTTCAAGATTTTGATCTTCAAGATTAGGTTCTCTTCGATTTGATCTTCAAGATTATGATTTGAAACATTTGTGAAGATGGAGATAGTGGGATGCAAAGTTGGATGATTGTTGCCCGCTCACGAAATAAGTTTGTGCTGTATAAGTTGTATAGGTCAATTATCATGGTGTATAATTTGATGGATCTGTTTTAATTTGATGATTTAATTGTTTTTGTATTGTGTTCACATTAATGTACCTGTGTCTATTTCTATTCTTGTTAAATGCTAGTATTTGTGGTTGCCGATCAATACTTTATACTCTTATATGACATACTATCTATTTTGCATATGGGACTACGCAAGGGAGTTTTGTTTCTTTCCTTGCTTATACTGCATTGTCAATATAGATTTTAGTAATTGGGGGATGATTGGTGATACATCAGTATTTGTGGATTTGAGAATATAAAAAGAAATAATGTCTCAAAATGTTTGGAATCAAGGTTGCTAAATAACATTTAATTGCTAAATGGCTGTAATTTATGGTATCAAAACTTCTGAGCATAGGGAGATGCTTTTCCATGTTAGTTTGAGCTCCAATTTTGGAAATATTCTCTTTTAAACTACACAAATATTATCTGATAATGGGTATACGTCTGATAATCAATATTCACTGATTGCTAGATACAGGTAAGCCATATCTTCTGGGAAACTAATTTCACTAGGCATACTCAAGCCTCGTAAAATGGAGAGACTTGATTTTGAAAGGAGTGTGACGTATGAAATAGGTCCAAATGTAGTAGTGTCAAACATAGCAAACATGGCCAAAGTCGAAAAGGGCCACATAAGCTATCATCAAAAGCTGCATGTAGGGTTCTTTGAATGCTTGTATTAATCTTTTTCCCACAAGGACAGCAAGGGCAGGGGTTGGCCCCTTTGACATTAAATTATCTAAACTTTGGTAATGCAACTGGGTATTTTAAATTATTCAAAAGTTTTAAGTGGATCCTGTATTTTATAAATTTCACTCTCTACTTTACACCAACTCATATGAGACCTTGCATTGGGTTACATTAGAGGAGTGGGAGTTAAGAATATGATATTTTTTTGGTACACCAGGGGCAATGGAGACACGGGCACTTTGTCATACTATACTTTGATTACAAAATCTACATTATTTTGAGCACTTTACATTCTATAAACTTGCATAAGAGAGTATGCTGGTTGATGCAATTTTGTTCACCTATAAATTGCTTCATATATACTTGACATTAAAAAGATCCTTCATCATATATTTTTTATGCTTATTTTCCGCCGTTGTTGAGGAATTTATTCATTAGAAGTGAGATCCGGTTCAAGAAATTTGGCACATTGAAATTTCTTACTCAAATATCCTTACATAATTTAACACAATTGGTTGACCACACACTATAATCCATATACTTTAGTGGTTACTCATAAGACACTCTAAGCTTATACATTCGATTATATATGTTCCCCAATTAAATCAAATAATCAATCCAATACATTAGAAGAAGTGTGGCTTGAAATGTCAAGTTTTCTTGTCTGCAACAATTCATTGATAGCAGAAGCTTTAAGTCTTCAACAAATGGGCAACTTCATTCCAAACTCTTGGGGTGTTTAAGATTGTTTTAAAAAAGTTAAAGAGTTCCAACGGTTGGGACTCAGAATGAAAAGATCACGGTAGGTATTTGTTTAAAAGAAAATAAATTAAGTATGCAATATGTTATACTCCATTAACATATATTATACAGAAATGCCATGAGTTCTTGATTAATAATTTCTGCTTTATATCATTAATTATCTAACAATTAAATATCTTTGTAGTCAACATTATTTTGATAAACTATGCATGTCAATTTCCAGTGATAAAATTAGTCATATCTTGAGCTTGAAAAACTATTCATAGTACAAACAATTACATATACATGTATTTATTATGTTGATAGTCATTCCCTTGGTAGACTGAGTGAGTCCCTTTATAATTGAGGTAAAAATTTGATAATTCTGAAATATGTGATATGCATTGATATGTAATTGATCCCTGCTAAATGTTTTAGACTCTCATGTTTTTAAGATTGGAACATTTTTACATCTATGTGAATATTTTATTGATTCGATTATTGCAGGACCCCTTGCAAGCAAAGAAGAGTATACCTAGGAGATTAAGTTACATTCTTTTCAGTTATTTGGTATGTAATTTGTAAATTACTTGTGGAAATATTGTTTGTTGCTTTGTGATTGAAGAATGGAAAGGATTGAAGGTCAATGCAAATTTTATTTATGAACATAGCTATCTTGACGTGCATGTTGGCATTCTTATGGTTGTGTTCTTTTTTTTTTTATGGATAATAAGATTTTATTTTATTAAAGATAAAAGATTTACATCTATGCAAGTATAGAGTCCATCCAAAAAACACATACCACCCATTCTCAAAACCAGCCAAACATACCGACTGAAATCGCTTAACAAAACACCCTACCAGACCACTAAAACCACTATTCTGAGCTCCAAAAAAAAAAAAGCTCAAGAAACCACTTTTTGGTCCATCTCAGCTGCGAGAGATATCTAAACAAACCACTAAACATCTCAGCTACGAGAGATACCTAAACAAACCACTAAACAACTTAACAGTCTGTAGTGAAAGATGAAAAACCAGAGTTCAACCCCAAAAAGCATTATACACAAAGAAGAAACAAGATTACTAAACAAGCTACCCATGCCTTTATACAAATGAATAATATTTTCCTTTTTTTTATATAATTTTTGTTGTATATGTTGTCATTAATGAGAATTACACTAACAAATTTCTATATGGTTATATAAGATTCAATAGAGTATGCAAATTACATTTGTTAGGTTTATTTGGCTCTATTAGAATTGGAGTAAGAAGCATTGATAATGTAAATTGATTCATATTCTTTGTTTATAAAAAAAATGTTTAATAATATCATTCTTATATTCAATTTTTTTCATGTTTATTATCTTTTGAAGCAATAGATCTCTTGTTGTTATAAAAATGAATTGCTTTACAATTCTATATACAATATAAATTGAAGCAATTGAAATTAAAGTTGATAGCAAGGTCTATGTTGTATTATTTGTTATATGGCTTACATTAATGTTGCCATGTATTTATTCTAAAGATGTTCACTATTCTTGTAGTTTTTGTGAGTTTTGCACCAACTATGAAACTTCAAGATTCTCATTAATAGATTATTTTATCACAATCATGATTATTAACATCATGAAGATTTTTCAAGATTTTCATTAATTATAAATTTTGCAATGAGATATAGATAGATTTGTTGAACTATTTGAATGTGCTTTAACTTTTTTTCCTTTCTATATACTTTAGAATTGAAAAATAAAAATATGATAGTTGATTTAAATACCATTTGTTAATGGTCTGATGAACATTAATTTTCGAATGACAGATGAGATCTTGTGCTAGAGTTTTGTGCCCTAGACATTGTCTTTTCTAGCTTGTTACTATTGCATGGGGACTATTTGAGGTGTTCTAGTTGTTCGTAGGGGTGCTACAACTGGAGATAGGGGTCTCTTTAATTTTTCTTGTGGCATTTGGAGATTTTGCCTGCTATGTTTGAGGGTGGAGGTGTGTTGGCAATTTGGAGGAATTGATTATGTGTTGCATTGATGTTTTGTCATTGATGGCAACACCGACTGTTTTGGTTGTTCACCGGTTTTCGGTTGGTTCCGGTAGAGTGGTTGGTTTATGATATTGATCTGGTATGCTTTGGTTTGTGGAATTGATTTGGATCTGTCATTCATGCTATTTAGATGCGTATCACGATCAGTTGGTTCGAGATTTGGTGATTTAGATACTATCATTTGTTCTAGTAAGCCTTTTGGTCACCGGTAAGGGTTTTACCGACAAAGTTTTGTTGAAGATCTTTTGATGCACGTGATCAGTGGTGTTGGTGTGGCTTCTAGATGGCTTTCGGGATGCTGTTGGTTATCTTGTTCATGTTCCAATTCATCGGTGGTGTTGGATTTGGTTTATGGCGACCCATATTGGGTTAGGTGTTATCTAGGTTATGGACCGGTTTATGTAATGTTTTGGAGGATGTATCTGATGCGTTACCGAAAGGATTTAATGATTGGTTTACATTATTTTCGGCCTAAGTCGAGTTGGTTGATCATTGGATTGCGGGTTTATGTTATGAATTTATTGTATTATCTTTTAGGTGGCCAACTTAGTTGTTTAGGTCTCGGGTTGTTTTAAATATGATGTAAGATCTCTTTGTAGATCATGGTAATGGTAATGGGATATAAGACCATTTGTGTGTGAATAATGTTGTAATCATAGGTAGAAGTTTTGGTTGATCATAGGTGATCGAATTGGGTTGGTAAGAGAGGTTTAAGGACTCTGGTACTGAGCTTAACCAGAACTGTTCTTAGGCATAGGATATGCTATACTTGCAGTTTAGTCTTCATTCCAGATTGTAGTTTGGATTTGTTTTGTAGTTAGTGAGGCTCCTTTTGTGATGAGTAGTGTGCTCTAGGTTGTTGGCCTTCCTGCATGTGCAAACCCCTCATATTGTAATCATATACTTACTACAGAAGTATTATCTGACTATGGGTAGCTTCCCACCGTGGTTTTTCCTTTTACCGAGTTTTCCATGTACAAATCTTGGTGTCATGTGTTCTGGATGAATGGTAACTGTTTTGTGATTCATGTTTATGTTTAATTACTATATTAGTTATTTTGGTATTTGGTTTATGCATTCCGGTATTAATTTTATGTGTTCCGATAATAAGGATTTCAATGCTTAAAGCTCTATAATCTAGTGACAACTAATTCACCCCCCGCCTCCTCTCAGTTGTCCTCTAGTTATCTGAGTTGTCTAACAATTGGAGACACTGAATGTAGGTGACCCTACTGTTAAAATTGCTAAACTTGATGGTTAATGGGTGAGTTATGAGAATTTGAAGATGGAAGAAGATGAAAGGATTACTGCTTTTATGGAGAGAGTTAATGAGATTGTTTTGGGAATTTAATATTGTGGTGGATCTCTGAGCGAAGATGAAATAGTTTCTAAAGCACTGAGAGCTTTGCCACCGGCTTATAAGATAAAGGCTACTACAATTAATGAGTTGAGAAATATGGAAAACACCTCTATTAATAGGGATACCTTGGTTGGGAAATTATCTGCTTTTGAGCATGGAATTTGGACGTTCTGGAGCTGTAAAATCTGAACCTGCTTTTCATGCATCTACATTATCTACTGGCAAGAGTGATTGGAATGCTTTATATGCGAAGGAACTAGAGGATATGAAGAAAGAAGATGAAGAGTTTGAGCAACTTGAAGCCTTATTTGCTAGAAGAGTACCTAAAGGATCGACAGGAAGTAAGTATGAAGGAAAATCACCTTTTAAATGCTTTGCATGTAATAAGATAGGTCATTTTGCATCTAGATGTTCTAAAAGGAATAGGCCTAACCATGATTATCAGAACAAGCATTAGTACATGAGGAGCACAGACAAATCATGTTACTATGCGGATGAGGAAGGTGTGACTGATTTTGATGATGAACCGACACAAGATTCAGCTAGTGGATCTGACAATGGAAAAGAATGGGTATTTTTGGCTATCACAGAAGATGATCCGGTATCTGAAGAGAAGGCCCTTGCTGCAAAAATTAAAGACAAGGATGAATGGGTAATTGACAGTGAATGTTCACATCATATAACTGGAGACAGAAGGAAGTTCTTATCTTTACAATAATTTGATGGTGGTCTGGTTAGATTTGGAGATGACAAAGCATGCATGGTCAAGGGAAGAGGAACAATATCATTGGATGGTAAGCATAACACTAATAATGTTTATTATGTTGAAGGTTTAAGGAATAATCTTTTAATTGTAGGATAGTTGGCGGATAAGGGATTTCAGTTACAATTCAAGGATGGAAAATGCAAGATTATCAACAGATCTGGATTGGAGATTGTAATCGGTACACAGACTAAAGGTAATATCTTTCATTTGAACTTCGGTGAGAAGACATGTTTGATTGCACAAATTGATGAGAGTTGGCTATGGCATAAGAGGTTGTGTCATGTGAATTTTGATTGCATTGTGAAGATCAGTTCTACTAAGGCAGTTAGAGATATACCTAAGATTGTAAAGCCCTATAATTTGGTATGTAAGGAATGTCAAATGGAAAAGCAAGTCAGAACTTCTTTTAAGAGTATACAAGATGAATCTAATGATGTTCTTGATCTTATTCATACTGATTTGTGTGGTCCTACTAGAATCAAAAGTTTTCAGGGTGATAGATATTTCATGCTAATCATTGATGATTATTCTAAAATGATGTGAGTTATTTTTCTAAGGCAGAAGTATGAAGCATTTGAAAAGTTTAATATCTTTAAAGCTAAAGTTGAGACAAAGACATGATTGAAGATTAAATGCTTAAGGTCAGATCAGGGTGGAGAATTCACATCCGGTGAATTTAACAACTATTGTTAGAAGAATGGGATAAGGAGACAGTTGTCTGGACCCTAGACACCTCAGCAAAATGGAGTTGTGGAAAGGAATAACATAACTATATTGGATGCAGCTAGAACTATGATGATGGAAGCTAATCTGCCTCATATCTACTGGAGAGAAGTTTTAAATACGACGGTATACACATTCAAAAAAGTTCATATCAAACAAGATACCAGTAAGACACCTTATGAGTTATGGTTTGGTCATACACCGACAATTAAGTATTTCAGAATCTTTAGTAGTAAATGTTATATCAAAAGAGATGATTCCATTGGAAAGTTTCATCCTATATGTGATGAAGGAATATTTCTTGGTTATTCTAATGAAAACAAAGCATATAGATGTTATAACAAACGATTGCAGAGAATTATGGAGAGCACAAATGTAAAGGTGGATGAGAAGAACAAAAGTCAAATTAGAACTTATGAAAAAGAACCGGTTGTGGAAATGATCATAACTTGATGCAGAGGGTTTGGGATGTTAGATTTGATGAATATTTAAATTTTTGAATTTGATAATAAGTTTGGTAGTTGATTGATTTGATTGAATGCATGTTTGGTCTAAAGTCGTAAATTTATTCTCTTGTTTTGACAACTTGATTAGTGAGCCTTACATCTTTGAGTGTGGTACTTGTAGGTATTCATGGAGGAAGTGACTCCTAGTTGGGAAAATATCTTTTCATAAATTAATTTGATGAGGAGATATGACACATATTGTTTGTTTGATGGGACACTTGACAATGCACGTCCTTAATAAAGTACTTTATATTAGAAAAATATTATACTGTTATAGGTGGTTGGTTCATGTGTAGGTCTAACAATCAATATGTTTTGATTTATTTTAAGTGTCATGTATATCGAGAACAATTAAACTATATCTTTTCTAAATGTGGTCTTAAGATTACAAAATGGGTTGAAAATCTTTTGAGTGTGTAATGTGTATGATATGTGTCAATTTGGAATATGGTTAGGTGGATTTGTATGTGTGTGATCTATGACATGCATTTTGAGTAAATGATAACTAAATAGTAAACAAAAACACAATGGATATTGATCGGATCCTAAGTTATCTTTGCTGGTGGAAATTTGTGTTTGTTTTAGAAATATTTAAATTACTTTATTGAGTAAATAAGGTACAATGAGATAACCCCATCTTGATCAATAAATATACCCACCCTATTTTAGAACATTCTTCCCTATAGGAATACTTATTGATGCACATGTGCAATTACAATAGGAGGATAAATTTCAAAGTCCAAAATATATATAGTTTCAATACATGGGATTACATTTGATTGTTGATAGATGAGAAAATATTGAACACTTGGAAGATTCTATTTTGTTTACTATTATCCTCTTTGTGACTAATCATCCATGATTCACTTGTATTCTTTTTTGTTGTGATGTTTTATCACAGGGTTGGGGGATTTTTTTCTTACTTGTAGGGATGCACTTTGGTCTTGGTATTACCTAGCCACAACACATTTTTATTCCTACTTTATTGCTAGATTTTGTCATTTTTGGAGTGTTCTTGATTGTCACTTTAATGATGGTTGATTGTATGGAATTTTTTTTTCTTGTTCTTTTAATGCCTTATTTTATTTGGTGGTTGTTGTTGTTGTTGTTGTTTATTGACAACACTTTCCCAGTTATTTGTGTTTTCATTGATGGAAACCATGTTTGTTTATGTTTGGTATATCATCTAAGTTATTTAAGTTATCTAAGAATAACCGGTAATGGAATGTTTACTAAGTTGACAGTGAACTGACAAGCAGGATCAATGAAGGAGATGGTTGTGGTAGAGATCCATGTTGAGTTAAGCGTTGCGGTTTGGAATGTATGCTTATGACATTATAATTAGTCTATGACTGGAACCGCATCATGTTTGGAGAACCGGAAGTCATGTTCATAATTGATTGTTGTATATTCAGTGCAGGGTTTGAGAATCGGTATCAAGATCTTTAAGCGATGATGTTTTATGGTTTGGCGGTGAATCTTATCATGTTCATTACTTAGTGGTGATGTGTCAGAAACTGTGTGTGATGATAAGATTGCTTTTAAGCATGTACAAGGACCAAATTTCTTGGGAAACAATGAAGTGATTAGCAGAATGTGTTAAGGGTTTAACAACTTATTAGATCGATGTGCGGTGATGTGTTATGATCATTCAACGACTGTAATTGTCTTGAAATTTGTTGTAATGATCTGATATGATCTATGATGTAAATTCTATGTATTTTGAATATTGTTAGGGTTATGTAACCGACCTAGTTGAAAATTGTATTTAGGTCGAGTTTGAGAAGGTTTAGTGTGTCGGTGATCAGAGAAGGAGAGTGTGCCGAAACAGATTGAGATGTCTGCAAGTGTGAAGTAGATTGGAGCTTAAATAGATATGTACTAGCAAGCAGAGAGTGCATTGATCAAATCATTTATCTGTTGTTTCCTAACAGTTGTAGCAGTATTAAAATCCCTTAACCGGGTAGGTTCTAACAAGCCCGATCTTGTAAGTCCTTTAGCAAGGTTACTCCTAACAGGGTAGAGCTCCTAACAGAGCTGAGGTTAAAATCCCTTCACTGGGTGACTCCTAATATGGTCTTCTCTTAATCGGGCATTATTGTAAAGCTCCTAACTGGGCTAGGCCTTCAATAGGGCGCATTCCAAAAGAGTGCAAATATTTTGTGGGTGCTAATTCCCACCGTGGTTTTTCCCATTTGGGTTTCCACGTGAAAAATATTTGTGTTCATGTTGTGGATGGATCGTTGAGTTATTTATTTGATGCCTTTACTATATTTTCTTAATGATGAGCACTTAAGTAGCTACCAATAATGTTTTGGTAAATCTGATTTGAAGACTATTTGATTAGCTACTGCTACTGGTTATGAACTATTTTTGAGAAGTGTTTTCAGGTTGGTGAAAGATTACAGTTTATTGTTATTACTGATTCACCCCCCCCCTCTCAGTAACAACTGGATCCTCACAATAACAATTGGTATCAGAGCATTAGGTCCTCTTTGTGCAGAAGCTTAACCGCTTGAGGAAAAGAACTGAAGATGATGAAGGAGGGTCCCAAATTCACTAAGGACAACTACAAAATATGGAGTGATAGAATAAAAATTTATATCAAAGGTAGGGGTTCTCAATTCTGGCAGCATGTTATTACTAATTTTGTACCTCCTACCGGTCCTCTAACAACAAATCAACTTAAGGAGCAGCAAGTGATGGGGTTCACCTAGCTTGCTCACACTTCACCTAGTTGGTGTTGCTCAATTCCACCAACTCTCCAGGCCTATCTATGCTCTAAGACCTTCAAGTCCTTCTCAATCTCTTCTAGGGATTTCTTCTTGTCAAATTCAAGGTGTTTTCTTCAATTGTTTAACTAGGAACCCTACCAATTTACAATGTCTCCCATGTGCTCGTTATGGTTGTCTTGGCTCCAACTTGTCAATTTGACCTCCTACTATTGTGAGCTGATGTAGAGATGTGGAGGTGGCTTCTAACATGTTTTGAATACCTTTTGGGTCCATTTGAGGTTTGCAATCAATAGTTTTCTTCTCGATTTCACCATTTTGCCTAGGAAAGGGCTACAAGGAATTAGCCCTATTAGGCCTCCAAAATCCGGTTTTCTAGGGCTTGAGAGAAAACGGTCCAAAGGACCCTACAACAAGTTTTTCTTTTCTTCAAAAATAAACCTAACCTCAGGTGATTTTTGTGGTTTTGGTTCCTTATCCCACCGTACAATTCCCTAACCCAAAAATGAGGGTTTTGAAGGGTTTCTAGGCCTTCTAACTGGCAGTGACTGGTCAAGTTTGTGTTTGAGCAACAAATGGTCTTGTAAAGGCTTCCCCTTGCATTGGAAAATATTTACTAACTTCATGGACCCCTCCAAAAGGTTAGATTATGATTTTGGTATTCACTCCTGCACTTTGCACACCAAATTCACCCCGTCTCCTCTAGCCGAGTTGCTCCTGGACTCGCCTAGAACAAGGTGATAGTCATATCAAACTCCATCTCCAACACTTTTACCTACATATGTACACTATACAATTGGTTTCCTTCCATTTTCCAATAGGCCGTGAAGGTAGCACGGAGGGAAGTCATGGGGCAACCATTTTACACAAAAGAGCAATTTACAAGCCAAAACTGGCTGTTTGCAAATAAAACCAAGAAAACACCAACACACACTACCTAGAAAGCTTGAAATGAATTAAAAGACTCTGAAATACACCAAATAAACTCAATCCATTACTGGATCTATGGATTCATTTCATTTGTATTCACAATATGAGCAAAATAAGCCAAAATGGTGACAAATAGTCCGAAAATAAGTAGTTTCAGATTGTTGATCTTACAAAACAAAGAATCCAACCTTGGTAACTGTGAAAGAGAAGGTTTTTATAGTCTTCCCCATGTGTGGAGGCATTCTATGGAATTTGGCTATCCCTAACTCCATCGCTAAGCATTTTAGGACAAAATTTGTCATGACAACTTTCAAAAGTTGTCATGACAACTTTTTGCAACTTTGCACTTTTTGCACTTTTTTCTTTCCTAATCTATGAAACCTATTCTAGGTCATTACTCATGACTTTTAAAGCATTCCTAATACTATTTTAACCCTCCCTTATTCTTGTACCAATTTTTGACACTTTTGACCATCAAGAATGTCAATTATCTACTCAAACCACTACTTATGCACAAAATGCAAACCTAAGAAGAACTAACTCAATCTAGGCCTACAATTTACTCATCACCCTCACTCTTGGACCCTACTAGAGTCCTTATTCAATACCTGACTTGGATAGGGTCAGTACAAGCCAAAATGAGAAAAATCTGTATGCCTAAGTCCTAGGTGCTTCTGCACCATTCTCCCAAACAAAAGAAAATCATGTCACCTCTTTAGGAATTAGATTTTGATCAATTCCTAGCTTCTTAAACTATGTCTCAAGCACCCATGTAGCTTCAACATCATCCATACCCTGCCATTTGATTAGGTGCTCCTAATAGATTTGATGCCTTGTCTTCTTGGCGATCCTTGAACTCAACACCTTCTCAGCCTTTGGATTTGGTTTGGCTGGTAATTGAAGGTTGTTCACATCATCTGATACCTCTGAGTGACTACAATCTGAACCTTGAATTTGTCCCTTGTAGGCAACTAAGTCTGCTATGTTGAAAACTGGTGACAATCCTATGTCACTAGGTAGGTCCACCTTGTAGGCATTTTCTCCATACTTAGCTAGAATGGTACATGGACCCAACCTTCTCATTTGCAACTTGTTAGGCACTCGTTGCTGTAGCCTTGCTTTGTTTAGGTGCACCATGACAAGATCTCCCACTTGAAATTGGAGGTTCTTCCTTCTTTCATCAACTTTTTGTTTGATTTTGCTTGTGTTCTCCATCAAGGCTTGCTTGACTGATTCATGTACCTCCTTCATTGACTGAGAAAAGTCTTCTGCATATCCACTTCTTGTTGTTTCACTACCTAAGTCTCTCAACTCCAAAATACCCCTTGGGTGAACACCATAGACCACTTCAAAAGGGCTCTTGTCGGTGGTCCTATTTATTGTGTCATTGTATGCATATTCAGCTTGTGAAAGTACTTGATCCCATGTCTGACCATACTCTTTGGTAAGTGTTGGTAAACAAATTTGTCCCTTTCTTGAAAACTTAACTATTATCGTCTTTAAGCAAGATATGACTCTGTTTCGCCCTTTTAAAAGGAAACAAACTACCAATGGTTGGATGAATTAATAAAAATTCAACCTCTGCATTAGAGGGCAGCTCCTCGTATGATTTGCAATGAATTTATTATACAAATAATATAATCATACTTTTTACCAGAAAGCATTGAAAGGCTTCAGCATTCATTCATCAACACAAATAAATGCTTTCAAAACTGTAAACATAGGAAATTTTCTAAAAGAATATTTAAAGAGAGTTCACAGACTCTTATTTATAACATGCTCACTGTATAAATTCAAAATAAAACAGAGGCTCCACAATACTGATGGCTGACTGATACTCTCTCATGCTTCACAAAGCAAGGGGGATCAAGCAAATCAATACATGCGAGTCTTCTAATAGCTAATGATAACCATGAATTGAAGAAAAATATAGAGATAACTGATCACAAAATTAAATCATGCCCATAACAACTTTCTCAAGAAAGATTACGAGTCTTCAAACACATAGATTCAAAGATGGCATAACATAACATAGCATTTCATTGATAATCAGCTATTGTATTTCCAAACAATTCATATGCGAACCAAAATATTATCTACTGCTCCTAAAAATCACAGTTTTTGAAACCCTTACAAAGACAAGCTTTTCAGCTTAAATAGCCCCCAGGCTTATAGTTTTTACATAATCAAATTACATTTATTTTGATTAAAGTGAAAGAAACCATTTAAACAAATGGAAATAAAACTAAATCAACAACCACTAGGAGGCTGACATTTCATCTTCAGATTAGCTAGGCTTCCACCGTGGTAGAGGAGGTTTCAGATCTATCCTGCTTTGCCATAGAACCAGGCCATTCCAGGTGTGTTGTCGAGAAGTTCAGGATGACTTGAAAATAAGGCAGACAATGTGTAGGATTCTCTGCTTCCACACCTCTTTATCCATGTTTACCTATGCAACCTTTGCCTTGTGAACCTCTAAATGGTCTGAACAGACTATAAGCATTGATTCGATCCTTGCCACCTTTAAGAAGTCATCCGTGGTCAAGGATTTCATCGTCTGAGTGAATTGGATCCTCTCCTGAAGAATCTTGGTCATGTCTGTAGCCTCTTCAATTGATTTGGCGCTGTCCTTCTTGAGCTGGATATCAATACACTTGAGGTCTTTCTGCATCGTGTCTATCAAGTTGGTCAATTCTCTAAGCAATTTGGTGGATTCTTCGTGAGCTTGCTCGATGATCGAATTGCGCCACTCCACATTTTTCTTTGATATGTACAATACATTGTCATCCAAGTTCTCTACCAGTTTTTCATCCAGGAATTTCATCACTCCATATTTCTGTACATCGTTCATTTGTGTGAGGACTGCTACCCATTTGATACTTTCCTTTTCCCAAGCCACGGTTTCCAGTTCTATCTCCTTGCTCACGGTTTCAACATCTTTATAAAGTTTAACCAAATTAATAATATAATCTAACCCCTATTGTATTATCAAGTCCAACCATTTATTGAACATTTTAATAACTACCCTATTCCTTTGAACCTGGTCTAGCATTTTCTGGTTAGCTGGAGATTTAGGGTCGAATAATACCGGTAACTGTGACAGAGGTTGGAGGTTTGGATCATGGATGGCATTGATATACTCAGCCATCAGAGTAACAACTTATTTCAATTCTCTTTTGTCTTTTTCATCCTTCCACGTTCTTTAAATTATCCTCTTCGTGGATGATTCCAAATGCCTAATATCTATAGCCCGTGAAGCAACTCCCAAATCTATCTTTTCCACAACAAAATCCTCCTCGGTAGCTTTGTCTACATCCTTTCTTGGGATTGGTTTGGCTACTTTGGTCGTCCAGTGACCTGTTGTTTCATCTGCATCAAGCATTGCATGTGTTTTGAGTTTCTTTGGCTTTGATGCCTTTCCCAAACATCTGCTAACCATGTCCTCCATTGGGGTTGTAACCAACACCACACTCCATTTCTTTCCAATGGCAACTTCCAACCATCTTGGTGTGTTTGCAGGTCCCTTAGGTGGTGGGGTTGTCTGTACGTCTGGTGAAGTGATAATAATTATGGTGTTCATGGGGTCCTGTTGGCTTTCTCCTTCTTTGCTTGTGTCCATTTCCTGCATCTCAGGCTCATCTTGATCCTGGGGATCCATTGTTTCCTCAAGCTCCTCACTAGGGTCCAAGTCTACAATAACCTACTTTAGGATGGGCTCCCTACTCTTCTTTTTACTCCTGGATCGAGTTACGTGAGCAACTATGAGACCGGATGGTGACCTCTTTGATCTCCTCGGTTAAATTTTCTCAACAATGGGTCTGGAAACACCCGCAACATTAGCAATTTTGTTAGTGGAAGAAATAGGAGATTGAGTCACAATGTGTGAATCAATTCCTAGTTCATGCGAGGACATGTGAGGTCCCTCCTTAAACTTTTGGTTCCTCAACCATCTTTTTGTTCTCCTCACAACGTTGAAGGTTCTAGTTTGAATACTGTCATCCTCCTTCTTGCTCCAATCAATTTCTGAAATTGGTTTTCCTTGAATCTACGTGTCAAACTCAGGATCTAGAACATCCTCCCCTATATCCTCTGATACTCTGGATATATTAATTGGAAGCCTCATGGTAGTTATTTTCTGCAAAGTGAACCTAGACCATAGTCTCTTCCTTACCTCATACTCATCACTATAGTTCTCCCAGTAATCCTCTAACTGAGGTTCATGACAAAAATGACTATCTACATTTAGGTTTTCCATTGCATAACCCCTACTATCAAACTTTCACCTTGTCACATATGGTTGCAGGTTCATCCTTTTGAATTCTAGTTCCAGGTTCAGGGCATCCGATATTGATTTGCAACTATAGTATCTGAGTTCAACAAGGGATACAACTCCAGACTCACCCTTTGTTCCTAATCTTTTATCAATGTAGGCTAGTTGTCTGCTTACTTCTATAAGCACATAACTGTCAAAAACATACCTAGGCAGCTTGAATGGTTGGCCCTCAAAACCGCCTACCCATAGATAAGTAAACCTAGGAAATTTGTTAGGTCCCGGAGATAACCAGGAGGGGGGGGGGGGGGGGTGAATCAGTTGTCAAATAAATTCAAACCAAAAACAACTTAATCAACTTAAAGCTTAATACCGGTAAACCAATTAAGTATGTCGGTAGACAGTGTTAACAGTTAATTGCTATACCGGTAAAGATTAATGCATGAAACATAAACACAAAGTCATCCACAACACGTAACACCAATATTTGTACGTGGAAACCTTGTAAGGGGAAAAACCACGGTGGGAAACCTTACCCACAATCAAATGATACTACTGCAGATAGTAAGTGTACATAAATGGGGTCTGCACATGCAGAAAGGCCAACAGCCTAGAGCTCACTGTTCAATCACAAAAAGGGAGTCACACTGACTACAGTTGGATGGTTAAATCCAATAAGAATATACTGCACAAGATAGCATCTTCATATGCTGGATTCAGTACCGGTGTAATGCTGATATGCTTTCACAAAAACCTAGCTTCACCTTCAAATGATGTCTTCATGTATAGCTCTGCTTAATCTCACATATACCTTCACACAATTCTTTTTCGCATTCCACATTCGATCTTACAAATAAGATCTTACATTTATACCATAACCTAAGACCAATTTTAGTAGGTCGGCTTTACAAGATATTACAAAAAAACATTTTACAAACAATATAATATCCGATGCAATAACCAATTAAACATGTCGGCTTAATGCATTTACAACAATAATTAGTCATCTCCATAGCGTGCCATGCTGATCTGGAAAAGATAAACCTGCCGGTGTAACCCTAGGTAACCCTAGACCTGTTTGCCGGTAAAAGCAAATATGCAAATATGAATATACCAATGATTAATTCTTCAAAACAAAGTGTCCACACGATGTCTTCGACATTACCAGGTGTCTTCCATATCATTCCAAGTGTCGGTGATCATTATATCTTGTCGGTGAACCATATACCAGTAATTGTGCAATAGTTACTTGCTTGCTGGTGAATGCTGCTGGATCTCCAAAGTGATAGTGTTTTAGTAGGTGTTGACATCAATGACAAAACCATACCAAAATACCAACAATCTCCCCCTTTGGCATTGATGGAAACATAAGATGGAAAACCAATCAAAGTGCCAAAAATAGAAATGCCAAATACCAACAACCAACAATCTCTCCTAAACAACAATCTCTCCCCCTGGGAGCAACATGTGTTATCCAAAGTTTTTCAATACCAATCTCTCCTTAAAAGGATAATATGTTTTTCCATAGATATCTCTCCCCCTTTGACATCAAATGCCAAAGTTACATTAATAAAATCAAGTTCATATACAAAATACCAATCAATTCAATATACCAACTACCCCCCCTGAGAAGTAGCTTCCTCATCAAAGACCAGAGTAAAAGATTTCTCTATAAATTCTACCGGTTGATGACAATCATTAACTATCTAAGTCTCTACCAGTGGTGGTATGATTCCAAGCTGATCTTTGAGATATTCAAAAGTCTCCTTAGGCAAAGGTTTTGTGAAAATATCTGCAAGCTGTTCTTTAGTATTCACATAAACCAGTTTTATCTCTTTTTCTTCAACTTTTTCCCTTAGAAAATTCAGTTTGATAGAAACATGTTTTGTTTTAGAATGTAATACCGGATTCTTAGATATATCAATTGCTACAGTGTTATCACAATATATAGTAATGGGTTCCTTGCATTTTACCTTTATGTCTTTCAACATTTGCTTAAGCCATAGTACCTGTGTACAGTTAGTTGTTGTTGCAACATATTCTGATTCTGCTGTTGATAAAGATGTACAACTCTGTTTCTTACTCAACCAAGAAACTAATCTCTTTTCAAGAAAGAATGCTCCGCCGGTGGTGCTTTTTCTATCATCCACATCTCCTGCCCAATTTGTATTTGTGTATGTACATAGATCAAAATTTTCATCTTTAGGATACCATAATCCAAGATTTGCAGTGCCTTGTAAGTACCGGAAAATCCTTTTTACTGCTGATTCATGATTTTCTCTAGGATTACTTTGAACTCTAGAAACAATACATACTGCATTCATAATATCAAGTCTAGTTTGTGTCAAATACAGTAAACCTCCTATCAAAGATTTGTATCTAGTTGGATTAACAGGTGTAGATTCATCCCTTTGAAATAATTTGTCATTTGTAGTCATAGGTGTGCTTACCGGTTTAGAGTTCTCCATCTCAAATTTCTTTAGTAACTCTTTCAAGTACTTGGATTGACTCAAAAATATACCTTTGTCAATCTGTGAAATCTGCAATCCTAAAAAGAATTTTATTTCTCCAATCATAGACATTTCAAATTCTTGCTGCATTTTAATAGAAAATTCCTTACATAATCCATCTTCTCCTCCAAAGATTATATCATCAACGAATACTTCTATAATCAAGATATCATCATTAGTTATTTTGTAATATAAATTGTTGTCTGCATTTCCTTTAGTAAAACCAATCTTTAAAAGATACTTATCCAACCTTGGATACCAAGCTCTTGGGGCTTGTTTCAGTCCATACAGAGCTTTTCTTAACCTGCAAACCATATCATTGTCATATGTCAAAGAAAATCCATCTGGTTGTTCAATATAAACTTCCTCTTCAAGATCTCCATTCAAGAATGCACATTTAATATCCATTTGATAAACTTTGTAGTTCTTGTGAGTTGCAAAAGCCAAGAATAATCCGACTGCTTCAATTCTAGCTACCGGTGCAAAGGTTTCATTGTAATCAATTCCTTCTTTCTGAGAATATCCCTTACACACTAGTCTTTCTTTATTTCTAACAACCTTACCATCTTCATTAAGTTTGTTTCTAAATACCCATTTGGTTCCAATTACATTTTTATCTCTAGGTCGGGGAACTAATGTCCAAGTATTATTTTTCTCAATTTGTTCTAATTCTTCTTCCATAGCTTTAATCCAAAATTTGTCTTCAGATGCCTCATTAACAAATGATGGTTCAATTTGAGAAATAAGACATACCTCTTCATTTGCCAATCTTTCTCTTGTCATAACTCCTTTAAATTTGTTTCCAATTATCTGATCTTCAGAATGATTCAATCTTACATACCAGGGTATCTTAGTTTGTTGTTGTTCTTCAATTACTGTGGAATCCTCAGATGGTACCGGGGTAACTGGATCTTCATTTTGTACCGGTGGATTTAGTGTAGGTTCATTTGTCACAATTTCTATTGCCAGTTCAGAGTCTATATACCTTGAAGTTCCTCTAAATTGTTCATCAATTTTTACATTTGTACTCAACAATTTTCTGCAATCTCTTGTTAAAACATCTATATGCCTTGCTCTTAGATTAATAACCAAAAAATATTCCTTCATCACTTCTAGGATCAAATTTTCCAATATACTCATCTCTTCTAATATAACATTTACTTCCAAAAATTTTGAAATACTTAAGAGTAGGAGTATTACCAAACCATAGTTCATGAGGGGTCTTACCGATTTCACCTTTGATGTGAACTTTGTTGAATGTATAGACGGTTGTGCTGACTGCTTCTCTCCAATACACATGGTAAATTTGCTTCAGATAACATACTTCTTGCTGCATCCAAGATAGTTCTGTTTTTCCTTTCAACAACTCCATTCTGCTGTGGTGTTCGAGGTGCTGATAGTTGTCTTCTGATTCCATTCACTTCATAGAATGTATTAAAGTCCTTAGATGTGAATTTTCCTCCTTGATCCGATCTTAAACATTTGATTTTCTTACCGGTTTCATTTTCAACCATTGCTTTGAACAATTTGAACTTTCCAAGTGCTTCTGATTTTTCTCTGAGAAAAGTAACCCAACACATTCTAGAATAATCATCAATAATTGGCATGAAATATCTATCACCTTGTAAGCTTTTAGTTCTAGTTGGACCACATAAATCAATGTGAATCAAATCAAGAGCATTATTGGATTTTTCTGGAATTCTTTTAAAACTAGCTCTAACTTGTTTTCCTAATTGACATTCCTTACAAATTGTATTCTGAGGTTTGACAATTTTAGATAGATCTCTAACTACCTTAGAAGTACTGATCTTTACCATGCAATCAAAGTTTACATGACAGATTCTCTTATGCCATAACCAACTTTCATCCATATGTGCAATCAAGCATGTCTTTTCACTGTTATTCAAATGAAAGATATTACCTCTAGTCTTATTACCGGTTGCAATTTCTAAACCAGTTTTGTTCATGATTTTGCATTTTCCATTTTTAAATTGTAACTGAAATCCTTTCTCAACCAATTGACCAACACTTAAAAGATTGTGCTTTAATCCTTCAACATAGTAGACATTGTCAGTGTTATGCTTACCATCAAGAGATATTGTACCCTTACCTTTGATTGAACAGGCTTTGTCATCTCCAAATCTTACTAAACCTCCATTGTATTCTTGAAAGTTCAAGAATTTACCTTTGTCTCCTGTCATATGATGTGAGCATCCTGAGTCAATGATCCATTCATCCTTTACTTCAACTTTAGCTGCTAGGGCTTGTTCTACCGGTTGAGCAATAGGTACCAGTTGATCTTCTGTTATAGCAACAAAAACCCATCCATTGTCTGTTGGATCCTCATCAGAATCATCAGTCACACCTTCATCAACAATGTAACAAGATTTGTCTTTGTTCTTCTTAAATCTGTATCTCTGATATTCAGGATTAGGCTTGTATGTTCTTCTAGCTTCTTCTCTTAGTCTAGCATGTCTATCAGGGCATCTCAAAGCCATATGACCAATCTTATTGCAATTAAAACATTTAAAGGGTGCTTTACATTCATACTTACTTCCAATTGGACCTTTAGGCATTTTCCTTGCAAATAGTGCTTCAAGTTCTTCAAGCTCTTCATTCTCCTTCCTAGTTTCTTCAAGTTGTCTTGCATAAAAGGCTTTGCAATCTGATTTATCAAATGATGGAGCAGATGATGTTGATGCTTTAAAGGCCAAATCTGTCTTTATAGTAGCAACAAGACCAAATTCCTCAATTTCAAATGCTGAAAGTTTTCCAATCAATGTATCCCTAGTTACTGATGTATTAGGCATTGTTCTCAACTCATTTATAGCAGTAACCTTCATTTTATATGCCAGTGGCAATCCTCTTAAAACTTTTGAAACAATTTCATCCTCACTTAAGGTTCCTCCACAACATTTAATACCCAAAATAATTCATTTAATCTTTCCATAAAAGTAAAATCCTTTCATCTTCTTCCATTTTCAGATGTTCATACTTGACTCAGAAGCTCTCAAGTTTTGCAATTTTGACTGTGGAATCTCCTTCATTCAGTGTTTCCAAATGATCCCAAATAGCTTTAGTAGTAGACCTATCTGATAATCCCATGATTTGTTGATCTGATAATGTGCTCAAAAGTGCTTCTCTTGCTTTGCAATCATTTTCTTCATCTTTAGCTAAGGTAGTTGGACTGGGCTGACCAGCTACAACAGTAGTATAACCTTTCTTTGTAACTTCTCAGATGTCTTTACCAATGCAATTCAGATGTGTCTCCATTCTGATCTTCCATATCCCATAGTTGGTTCCATCAAGTTTAGGACTGTCCTTCCTGAAATAATTAGTAGACATTGGATCTCCTCAAGTTGTTAAACTTTTGCAAAAAGAGGATTAAGCTCTGATACCAATTGTTAGGTCCCGGAGACAACTAAGAGGGGGGGATGAATCAATTGTCAAATAAATTCAAACCAAAAACAACTTAATCAACTTAATGCTTAATACCGGTAAACCAATTAAGTATGTCGGTAGACAGTGTTAACAGTTAATTGCTATGCCGGTAAAGATTAATGCATTAAACATAAACACAAAGTCATCCACAACACGTAACACCAATATTTGTACGTGGAAACCTTGTAAGGGGAAAAACCACGGTGGGAAACCTTACCCACAATCAGATGATACTACTGCAGATAGTAAGTGTACATAAATGGGGTATGCACATGCAGAAAGGCCAACAGCCTAGAGCTCACTGCTCAATCACAAAAGGGAGTCACACTGACTACAGTTGGATGGTTAAATCCAATAAGAATATACTGCACAAGATAGCATCTTCATATGCTGGATGCAGTACCGGTGTGATGCTGATATGCTTTCACAAAAACCTAGCTTCGCCTTCAAATGATGTCTTCGTGTATAGCTCTGTTTAATCTTGCATATACCTTCACACAATTCTTTTTCACATTCCACATTCGATCTTACAAATAAGATCTTACATTTATACCATAACCTAAGACCAATTTTAGTAGGTCGGCTCTACAAGATATTACAATAAAAATATTTTACAAACAATATAATATCCGATGCAATAACTGATTAAACATGTCAGCTTAATGCATTTACAACAATAATTAGTCATCTCCATAGCGTGCCATGCTGATCTGGAAAAGATAAACCTGCCGGTGTAACTCTAGGTAACCCTGGACCTATTTGCCGGTAAAAGCAAATATGCAAATATGAATATACCAATGATTAATTCTTCAAAACAAAGTGTCCACATGATGTCTTCGACATTACCAGGTGTCTTCCATATCATTCCAAGTGTCGGTGATCATTATATCCTGCCGGTGAACCATATACCAGTAACTGTGCAATAGTTACTTGTTTGCCGGTGAATGCTGCTGGATCTCCAAAGTGATAGTGTTTTAGTAGGTGTTGACATCAATGATAAAACCATACCAAAATACCAACAAAATTGAATAAAGAAGCTACCATATATACTCATGAATTCCATTGCTTCAGCAGACATCCTCTTGTTCACATTCCCCTGAAGTTCAGAAAGAAGTCTTTCCGCAAAGACTCCATTCCATCTATCAATCTGCTCAACGTGTCTTTGTTGTTGCAATAGAGGATAAAAATTATACACCCTCATCCCATTTATGCAAGGTTCATTAGGCAGACCGGGCCAATCCCTTGTACAAGCTAGTATGTAGAAAAGATAAGAAGACATATAAAAACTTGTCATTCCCACAAAATTACTTAACCCCTCATGAAGTTTCTCTCCAATTACCTGAGACCAATCAAGATACCTGTCACCAGATAACACCACTTGGATGAAAAAGTACATCCAATCTTCCCAATAGAAAGAATGTGAGTTTCCCTTCACTCTGTTTAGAAGTATCACAATATCTCATACTTTTGTGATGAAGTTCTCTCTAGTTAGAGGTTTTGGTAGTTGTGACCCTCCTTTTTGAACTTTTAGGAGCCAATTCCTAGCAACCATACTCCTGTACTTATTCTTCTTTTCTGACAAGTAGGCATACGAGTTCCCAATAGTCCATTCATATTTGTCCTTGAGCGAAATTCCCATTGTTGCCATTACTATTTCTCTGTTGATATTGACCAGTAGCTCACCATTACTAGTTTTGATGCATCTATTCTTTGTGTCATATCGGTTCATGCAAGCCATCACTAAATCTGGACACGGTGCGGCAAGCGGGAATGCAGTAGCTTCCACAAGACCGCTTTTCACTATTTTCTCCATTAATGAACTGGTTTGAGGGTTCTTGGTTCTTTCTAGGAAATCCCCTAAATCTACATGAACCAGGGAGGTATCTTCTAATTCTGGTAAAATACTCACTAGACACGAGGTCCGACCAAGCTTTGGCAGCATTGGCCTCATATTGCCTATCTATACTCTCAACCAAGAAACTCTAAAACAAGGAAGTATCCTACTCCAACAATTTAGAGATTTTCCTTTTCTATACTGATAAATCGTTAGAACTTATAGAAACACAACTTAGGAAGGATCAACTGAACTTACCCGTTACCACCATAAACTGGAAATTCCTCAGGAAATCAGAGCTGGTTTTACGTTAGGCGCCTCCAATTTGCTGAAGTATGGCAGCTGCAACCTTCTCAAATATGAAAATAAATGCATACACATTTCATTCAATTAGACGGGAAAATATCTATAAAGCCACACACGCTTCATCATGATTTACCCGAGCGTGCGAAGTAAACGTGAAATGACCAAAATCTGACACCTTCTTAATTATCTATCACTTCCGCACAAGTAGTTCGATGCACTCATGATTACTTTCTGCAGACACATAAATCTGTCCACTTAATTAAATGAATATTTAATATTTATTTGATTATTTAACCATTAATCAATAATTAATTAAATTAATATTTAATTAATTAATCGTAACCCTCTTCTCCTATTAATTAAATAAATTATTCAATTTAATTGATTTAATTCACTTAACCAAATTCAGACCATTAATTAAATAAATAAATCATATTTGTTTAATTAAATCTTCTCTCACATTTAAATAAATTAATATTTATTTAAAACCCCCAAAATCTCATCTCTCACATTTAAATAAATTAACATTTATTTAAATCACCTTTATCCTCCACCCACTTGCATTTTCCTACAAATGCAAGTTGCACAACTATTTTAAATAAATAAATTATTTATTTAAAATCCTATTTATCCTCACCCACTTGAAACCTTTAATAGTTTCCCTTAAAGTCTTCAAACTTAATGGCTTCCTTCTAGAGTCTTCTCAAGCCTTTAATGGTTTCCCTTAAAGTCTTCAAACTTAATGGCTTCCTTCTATAGTCTTTAATGGTTTCCCTTAAAGTCTTCAAACTCAATGGCTTCCCTTAAAGTCTTCTTAAGACTTTAATGGTTTCCCTTAAAGTCTTCAAACTTAATGGCTTCCTTCTAAAGTCTTCTTAAGCCTTTAATGGTTTCCCTCAAAGTCTTCAAGCATTTAATGCTTTATCTTCCTTTTTCTCATGTAAATAAATTAAGATTTATTTAAATATAATCCAAAATTCACATTCACATTTAAATATATTAATATTTATTTAAATATCTATCCAAATGCAAATTACACCATTTAATTGAAATAAATGATTTTATTTCAATTGAAAATCCCAAAATTCCTCCCACTTGCATTCTCCTACAAAATCCACTTGCATGCCTAAATCCCTTCTAGATTCTTCTAACTCCTAATTAGCCTAATCCTATCCTAATCATTATCACATTCCTAAATAAAAGGAAGTCACTTCTCAAAAACCTCCAAAGTCTTCAATAACCATTAAAGGCTTTATGTCTTCAAATGGTTAACATCTAAAGTCTTCCAAACCATTAAAGGCACTTACATAACCATTTATGGTTAACTCACATTTTACCTTTGGTTAGAGACTTTCCTTTAACTTAACCATCCTTTTGACTAATGGGTCTCTTCAAAGCATTTATTTCTTTGACTAAGGTAACCATTTAACCCTTGCACATTCATTTATCCCTTGGATAAAAGGAATATCCATTAACCTAACCCTAACCCAACCCCCTAGGGTAACCATCATGTCCCCTCAAGCATTCAATGCTCCTTATCTCTCCTCTCAAGCCTCCTCATGATGACACTTGTCAACATGGGATTGGGTTGAAAATCTCACATGGATTGAATATCTTTCAATCCTAACCCTTGTTAAGATTGCTCAATCTTAACCCTTCATTTCCCCATTTCTTCTATAAATAAAACCCTTCTCCTCAAGCAAAGAGGGGAAGCATTAGAGTATTGTTGTTATACTGGTATTAACATAGAGCACTTACATAGCATCACTATCTACACTTACATAGCATTTGTTTATCACATCCAACCATCTTGAATCTCCATATGGAATCCATGGCTAGTGCTAAAAGCTGAGAGCTACACTCATTTGGGACTTGGAGAGGGGAGAAACAAGGGAGAAGCATCAAAAGACATCATGGAAGCATCTTCTTTCATGCTTTTTTGAAATCTCTTTTGATATGTTTGGAATGGTTTTTAGTTCTTTGTTTTGGTTTTATGGTTGAAACTAACTTATTAACATTAAACTTTGTTGTTGCCTTGTCCCCATTTCCATGACATCATTTGGTGAACCTGACATGAATCGAACAAAATTTTGCTTTTAAATTAGCCTTTTTTTTTTGAATAAGCCTTTTTAGTTAGTTGTTTAGAATGTTTTTTTTATTAAATAGTTTCGTTTTTAGAATAGACTTTTAAATTAGTTGTTTAAATTTATTTTTTAATTAGTCTTTTAGAATAGATTTTTTTGAAGTTTCTTAAAATAGTTTTTATTTAAAATTAGATTTTTTTTTATTGTTATTTTTTAAGTAGTCTTTAAATTAAGATTTTTCTAAATTAGTCTTTCATTTAGTTCTAATTTAGATTTTAAATTAGTTTTTTATTTAGTTTTCGATTAGATTTAAATTAGTTTTATTAATTTAGATCTAATTTGTTTGTTAGTGGGATTTGTGTTAATATGATTAATTTAATTTTGGGTTTACATCTTGTGCAAGACATAAGGAGCGTCTTTCTAACATATTGTTGCAGGTGTTGAAATTGTCAAATTTGCAAAAAAATAAAATTCCTTAACATGTTCTAATTTGAAAAATTGATCAATCCTAGGATAGTCATTCACATTGTCTTCATTTTGCTATCTTGGTCTAAAAATGAACGATCACATTGCTATCTTGGATTAAAACGAACTATCATTTTTGCAATCTTGGCTAAAACGAACATTTACATCTTGCAATATGGGCTAAAAAGAACAATCACCTTGTTATTTTTTTTTTGAGTTTAAAAAGAACAATCACATTGCTATCTTGGATTAAAATGAACTATGTTTTTTGTAATCTTGGCTAAAACGAACATTCACATCTAGCAATATGGGCTAAAAAGAATGGTCAACTTGTTATTTTTCGAGTCTAAAAGAGAACAATCATTTTGCAATCTTGAATAAAACAAACACTTCATTTTGTTATCTTGGCTAAAAAGAATCATGGTTGTTGGAGCAACATCTCCAATTTGATACAACATCATTGCAATGACAGTTAAAAAGAACAAGCGTATTTTGTGTTTGGCACACTTGTGCAAAAAGAGTTTGTTGAGTGGTCCCACTTCTAACACACATTATCCTCTCCCTTGGCTTTCGTGGCCCTAGGTGCAAGAGAAAAGTGTTAGTAACACTCAAAATTTTAAGTTTTTAAGAGAGGCCTACCAAGAGACACATCACTCTTGGGAACGACCTTGTGCGATAAATCCTTCGAGCCGCTATAGAAATCAGGTGAGAGCGAAAGCTGTAGCCTTGGGCATAGTTGTTCCTACAGTGTAACTTGCCGAAAGGACAAATGGGCCCCACCACAAGTTACAAGGCTCTTAAGTGAGTCACTGTAGAATGAACTTATGTCCAAAAACATCAAAAATTACTAAACACTTTTAAGTAGTAGCCCACTCATTCTATTGATTGAGGATATTTGTGATAAATTTAGTGCAAGAGCATAGAAGGTTTTGCTCCCAAGATACTCACCATACATATTTCCTTGAGTAGAAACATAGCTTTTTTGAAAGGTTACTTGTAGCCCGATAAAAGTGGTGACTCCCCCATCATAGGGATCGTCTATTTGTTATGCTCGCGCAAGACTTAGTATATCACATCCTTACCTGCCACAACGGGATTCATCAGGTATGTAGTACCAAAGTCGAAGAAATATCAAGATGTGGGCTGAAATTATCGCAACTGGCCATTTGACCTTAGGGATAAAGAGTGTTTAAAGTGTTTTCACTTTTGAGTCAAGACCAGTGCAAATTGAGCCGACTTCGGGCTTTGACAAAACACCCCAAAAAAACATTTGAAGGAAAGGGTCATAAAAAGTTCAAAGGATTGGGTTGATCTAGACCCATAGTTACTTGTTCCTTTTGAGGCAACATTCTTGTGTTTGTGTGTTTGCTTTGTTTTCTTGTCAAAGAAACATCATAAAACCAAAATTGAAAACAAGTATTCATCCAACACAAACATTTTCAAAAACAAAAGAGCGAAAAACCAAGAGCAACAACAAAAGTGTCGAATTATATGACCATTCTTCACATCTTAAGAAAGAAGAATCTTCATCAACACATCAACTTGAAGAAAAGACCCTTAAGCTCAAAGGCTCTTATCAAAAGGAGGAAATTATTCTATCTTAATAGACAAATCCTTGTCTCTCATAGAACCTTCTTGCATCACATGCGTCTATACCTTCAACGGAAATCAAACGAGTTTGATCAAGAGTCATTAAACTGCGGAGCTTTTACTCAATATCGAGCTTTGAGTTATCATCAAAATAAGGGAGGAAAGATCAATCCTAACTTCTTTCCAGACATTTGTATCACATATAACTCAGCTAGGGTAGAACCAACAACCCCTGAACAACAAGAAGAAGAGTTTGTCCCTTTTGTAACACAAAGTTTCTATTAAAGTTAAAACATTTCATCCATTATCATATCCATATCTCATCAAATCCACTTCCAACTCTCAAAACATCAAGAGGTTTTTGTCCTAAGTTCTATTCTGATATTAATTGAATCAAACACAATACATCACTTTTTAGAGTGTCTCTACATCTAGGATAAACTCATCCTAAGAGACATTTCTACGTAGGCTAAAACTAGTCTATGAGTGCAATCCTCTCATTACTAGGTAGTTGAGTCTGTAATACATCTCAGATTTCTCTAAACCTTATCACATCAAACTTTGTCAATCAAACACAACAAGCAATTCAAGAAAGAACTTTGATACCATCTACCTTTAGTGCTAGAGATTCATATGCGAAACACTTCACCAAACATCAATCTTTCATTTCATCACAAACTCATCATCATTTTCATCAAACTTCAACAAAAACTTATAAACAAAATGGCTCATACCAGATCAAGATCTAGACAACAAGAATTTGAAGAGGAAGAGGAAGAAAATATCAATGAGTTCCAAGAAGCCCTAGGAGGAAATATAAATGATGAAAATCCAGGCACTCCTACTCCGATGGCAATAGAAAGGGCACAACACAACCCTCTCTTTAATAGAATTTTTGATGAAATACTCAGGAGCAATGCCGATGCTCACTTTTTAAGACTTGCTCAAGAGGGAGCTAAACTACCCTCTGACTTTGATGTTGCACAACTAAGACAAGCATCAGAACACCAAAGTCGTAATGAGGATGAAAGAGGTCAAGATCACATCAGATATAACCTTCATCAAGGTCATCCCCTACCTCCTCCTCCTCCAAATGAAATAGAAATGTTGCGGCAACAAGTTGAGAATCTTGCCCAACAAGTTCATAGTGGTGTGAAAACTAATCAGTTTTCACTTAATGCTTTTTGTCCCTATCCCTTTGATAGGAATCTTCATATGACACCTTTTTCATGAGGCTTTGAAACACACAAGTTTGAAAAGTATCGAGGAAAAGGAGATCCTCGTGATCATGTTAGAGAATTCCATTCATCTTGCCTCGAAGTGGCATATGAGGATACATACCTAATGCGACTTTTTCCCCAAAGCTTGGGAGGAACAACCACATCATGGTTTTCTTGATTACCAAGTGGCATTAGGACATTTGAAGAACTCATCCAGAAATTCTTGGTACATTACTCACACAACATTGAACGTGATATCACAATGGCTGATCTATGTAACACTAAACAAAAACTAGGTAAGCTATTTTCAGTCTTTCTGCAACGATGTCGTCAAATGTTTAGCAGACATTCTCTTCAGTTACCTAAACAAGAACTATTGGAAATGTTTAAATCCAACTTAAATGACGAAATGGAATTTCACCTAGACGTAAAAGACACAGACTCTTTCAATGACATGATCACCAAAGGCTTAAAATGTGAGCGAGCTCTCATCAAAAAAGGGCTTATCAAGATATATAATTAACCAAAGGATGGCCCTCGCCCACGCTTCAATAGTGACAAGCCTAACTTCTAGAACAAAAACAAAAACATCATCAACGATGGGGTTGTAGATGCAAGAACTATCAAAAGTGCACAACCTGTGGCTCGTTTTGCAGGACAAAACCCCCCACCCAAGAATAACACAGTTGCTCCTCCAAATAAAGGACGCAATACATCTCAAGAGGAACCCAGACAACGTCAACAAAATTTTAAACCAAAACAAACATACACTCCCTTAGGGGAACCCATCGAAATAGTGTTACATCAGTTGGTTTCTCAAAATCTGGTGACCTTACCCAAAACATCAAATTATGAACCTCAAGTCAAACCTTCATGGTGGAGGGATACTGAACATTGCAATTTCCATCAAGGGAAAGGGCATAAGACAAGCAATTGTCACATATTGAAATATCTTATTCGGGATCTTATTGACCGAGGTGAAATCGAAATTGAAGGACATGACCCAAAAACAACAAACAATGATCATTTTATGTTCACAAATCCACTTCCATCCCAAGATCAAAGGGGTCCTTCCACTTCAAGGAGAAACACGGATACAACTGATTATACGCAAGCCACGTATAATTACATTGTGAATCACCTATATGATGCCAGTGAACAAATTACAACTATTACCATGAAAAACCCTAGCTCCACTTGCAATGTTGTTACACGTCGCGAAAAGATTACCATAAAAGAAGCTCCACAAGGCACCCCATCTATCCCAAAGCAGTATAACCTTGTGGACCAATAGATAAAACGCGTGCACTGATATCTATCTTAGAGCTATTGCGCCTATCCCCATCTCATAAAACAATCTTGGATCAAGCTCTCCAAGAGGCTGATAACTCAATGATGAACGAATAGTACCAAACCGGTACTAAGAGGGGGGGTGAATTAGTACAGACAAAAACACACTCTTAAACCGGTTTATCAACAAACACTATGCACTGACAGACAAACAGTAACACTGGTCCTTAAACAGAGTAGAACCGGCAAATCCCAAAATAACTGAGACAAGCATAAACCGGTTGACACTTATCTTCTCATACAATCTAACACTTCATTTCCATTTCACCCTAATGCATGAACATGTAATCTACCATCAAAGATATACATATAAGCAACTAGATCAACATGATTCACCGCTTGACAGAAAATAACATAGCATCACATGAAGAAGACATCACACATGACACACATATTTTTCACGTGGAAACCCAACTAGGAAAAACCATGGAGGGGACGAATACCCACAAGCTTGTTTTTGAACTCTTTAGAAGTCCACTCTATTAGGAGCCTTGTCCGGTTAAAGACTTATCCAATAGGTTCTGTTAGGAACCGATCCTATTAGGGATCACCTGGTTAAGGGATGGCGAGAATACCTGGTTAAGGGTTAAACCATGTTAAAGGTTACCTTGTTAGAGGATTTCAAGAACTCAATGGTTTGAGTCACCCTGTTAAAGGATTTACAACAAGCGGGTTAAAGCTACCCTGTTAAGGGATTTCTCAACTATTGAAGTGGTTAGAGATCAATAGGTATTACAATGATCTGGTAACAACACTCAATGTCAATGCAGATCTGCTTTAGCTCCTCTTGACCTTCTTCACTTACACTCTGCAGGTACCAGTTCTCTCCTCTGGTCTAGCAAGAATCATGTATCTCTTCTCTTGGATACACACACACAAATTTTGCCAACAACCTCAGAAGGAATCACAACATCGACGTTATAGGAAAATAGATCCTTCAGTAGCATAAACGCTAAACCCTAAACCTGTTAGGTTAAGGAATTCAAACTGTTCAATCCTGACCGTTGAGCGCACTGCATTAATTGCAATAGTCTTGATCCAATCTCAATACATTCTCCATCGTTTGTTTTCCACTGATTTCATGGCAGCTGATAACCCATCACACATTATCACCGTTTACAGACTTCGCACATTCCTGAGGTAGATAGGAACAATCTCCTTCATGCAAGATCCTTCACGTGCACAAGGCTAACGTATCAACATGATCTGTTCTTCATTACACTGCTAACTCATCACACAAAGTCACCGGTTGAGCCACACAGGCTTGAAGCACTTAAATCGAAAACCTTGAAGTTGAAACTACCAACTGGTAGTCATACACCGCTTCCATGTGCCAGTTCCCATAACCATATGTCAGTTCACCTTGAACAAACACACCGCTTCACTTTGGCACAAATGCCAGTTCACAGTGTTATACCAGTTCACATAATGCCAACAATCTCCCCCTTTGACATTGATGGCAATATACGAAGATATCTCTCCACTTCACATCTTCTTCCCCTATTTCTGTAGATATCTTCTCGGCTTCTCTTCTTCTCCCCCTTCGACAACAATGCCAAAGTGAAGGCACAAGATTCCCTATTCCATTATGTTGCTCCTCCTGAGGAGTAGCATCCTTCAACACATCAATCCTGAAGAAAAACTTGACTATTCAATACCTGACTGATGTGGAGCATATACCTTTAGTTCACCTCCTAAAGGGGCAACACCCCTAATTCACCTCTTAACTACATAAATGTATCCTTTGGGAGAGGCTTGGTGAATATGTCTGCTAACTGCTCCTTACTGGAAACATGTTCCAGTGCAATCTCTTTGTTTTGAACCTTTTCTCTCAAGAAATGATACTTTAGCTCAAAGTGTTTGGTTCTTGAATGTAAAACTGGATTCTTGGAGATGTTAATTGCACTAGTATTGTCACAAAATATACTTACTGGTTCAGATACAGGAACTTTGAAGCCATTTAATACATGCTTCATCCAAATTGTCTGAGTGCAGTTCATGAAAGCTGCAACATACTCTGCTTCCACTGTAGACTAAGAGATACAACTCTGCTTCTTACTCATCCATGAGACCAGTGTATCACCGAGAAAGAATGCACCACTGTCTGTGCTCTTCCAATCATCTACATTACCAGCCCAATCAGCATCTGTGAACACTCTCAGGTTAAAATCATTATTGTATGGATACCATAACCCATAGTCAATAGTTCCCTTCAGATACCTAAGAATCAGCTTGACTGCAACCAAGTGGGATTCTCTAGGACTTTTCTGGAACCTTGCAGTAATGTCAATTGCATGTGCAATATCTGGTCTGCTATGCACTACATAATGCAGCTTACCAATCATTGATCAGTATTCCTTCTCATCAACCAATGTTGAGTCATCCTCTTTGGATAGGTTACAACCGGTCACCATCGGTGTACCAATCGGTTTGCTATTTTCCATGCCAAAGGTCTTCAACACCTCTTTGACATACTTGGACTGAGTGATAAAGATTCCATCTTTCATCTGTTGGATCTGCAGTCCAATGAAGAACTTAATCTCCCCTATGAGTGACATCTCAAACTCTTTCTTCATCTCATCTGTAAACTCATGACTCATCTTGTCATCTCCACCAAAGATAATGTCATCAACAAATACCTCACAGATCAAGATCTGATCTTCTTCACACTTCAAGTAGATATTTCTATCTTCACTTGTTCTCTCAAATCCAATCTTCACAAGATGGGAATGCGGACATTCATACCATGCTCTAGGTGCCTGCTTTAGACCATATAAGGCTTTCTGTAGCCTGCATACCATGTCACTATCTTCAGATAGGGCAAACCCATCTGGTTGCTCTATATACACCTCCTCTTCAAGTACACCATTTAGGAATGCAGATTTTACATCCATTTGATATACTTTGAATCCTTTAAAAGCTGCATATGCAAGAAGCATACGAACTCCTTCCAATCTGGCTACAGGAGCAAAGGTTTCTCCATAGTCTTCTCCTTCTTCTTGGGCATATCCTTTGCACACCAATCTGGATTTGTTCCTAATCACCGTGCCATCCTCATTCAACTTATTTCTTAAAACCCATTTGGTACCAATGACATTTTTATGCTTCGATCTGGGTACCAAAGACCATGTACCATTTTTCTCTATCTGATCAAGTTCCTCTTCCATTGCCTTGATCCAGTCTTCATCTTTATGTGCCTCTTTGAATGATTTAGGCTCAAATTCAGAGATCATACATGAGTTTTCTCTGACCTTTCTTCTTGTAAGGATTCCTGCATCCTTATCTCCTATGATCTGCTTAGGATCATGATTCAACTTGACATACCAAGGAAAGGTCTTGATAGATTCCTCTTGCTTTTCTTCTTCATCCTCATCTCTATCAGTATCCACATCTACATCTACCGATTTAGGAACACTGTTACTGGTACTCGGTTGACTGACAACCGGTTCCTAGAAGGTTACAACCGATTCATTTACTGCTTTCTCATTGTCAGTTTCCTCAGTTTTCTCAGAGGTTTTATCAACTCTTACATTGATTCTTTCCATAATTCTCTGATCCTATTATTGAAACACTTGAGAGCTTTGCTCTTGGTGGAATACCCTAGGAATATTCTCTCATCACATTTCACATCAAATTTTCTCTGTTGTTCGCTCCTCTTGATGTAACATCTGCTACCAAACACTCTAATGTAGCTAACCACAGGTGTCTTACCGGTCCAATACTCATAAGGAGTTTTATCCTTACCTTTCTTGATGAGTACCTGGTTCATCCTGTAGACTGCAGTGCTCACCGCTTCTCTCCAAAAGGTGTGAGCTACCTTTCCTTGAATCAACATAGTTCTAGCTACTTCAACCACAGTCCTGTTATTCTTCTCTGCTAGACCATTCTGTCGTGGAGTCTGGGTGGCAGACAGTTGCCTCTTGATGCCATGTTCTTCACAGTACTTGTTGAATTCACTGGAAGTAAATTCCCCTCCTTGATCAGTTCTGAGGCACTTGATCCTTTACCACTTTCCTTCTCCACTAATACTCTCAAAGCTTTGAACTTTACAAAAGCTTCAGACTTATCTTTTAGGAATGTGACGCACATCATTATTGAGCAGTCATCAGTGAGAATCATGAAGTGCCTATCACCCTGCACACTCCTAGTTTTAATAGGACCACACAAATCAGTATGCACAAGATCAAGCAAATTGTTAGAAGTGAAAGGTTTACCTTTAAAGGTTGAGGAAGACATTTTCCCCAATTGACACTCTCTGCACAAGGTATTATCCAGTTTTCTTAGCACCGGTAACCCTCTAACTGCATTGATCTTACTAGCCTTCACAATGTTATCAAAGTTTACATGGCAGAGTCTCTTGTGCCATATCCAACTATCATCAAATTTAGTCATAAGACATATACTTATATTTGCTTTCAGCTTAAATAGGTTACCTTTGGTCTGCATACTCCATTCTTGAATTCCAGTGTGAGACCACTGTCATTCAGCTGGGCAACACTCAGAAGGTTGTGTCTGAGACCATCAACCCAATACACATTGTCAGCACTACTTTTTCCATTTAGAGAGATGGACCCTCTGCCTTTGACCATACATGGTGCATCATTACAAAAGCGAACCACACCACCATCATACTCTTCCAAGGATAGAAACTTGCTCCGGTCACCATTCATATGGTGAGAACAACCACTGTCAATGATCCACTCATTGGAATTATCAAACCGGGAGACAAGAGCCTTCTTGTCTGACACATCTTCCTTGACAGCAACAAACACAACATGTTCATTTTCTTCATCTTTTGATTCCTCATCTATGACACCTTCATCAACTACCACAAAACAGTTTCTTCATTTTCCTTCTTTGAATTTCTTGAACCTTTCTGGTTTGTCCTTGTTGTTGCCATTAGGATAGTTTATAGCAATATGTCTTATCTAGTTACAAGAAAATCATTTCAATGGGAGCTTACCTCTGTATTTTCCGATTCCTTTAGGAAGTTTCCTGACAAGGAGAGCTTCAAATGCCATCAAAATCTCCTCATCATCCATTTCTCTGCTCTGTCTTGGTTCACCACTGGTGCTAGCTTCTTTTCCTTTTCTCGATGGTACAACAGAAGCTTTAAAAGTTGATTCAGTATTTTGAACACTGCCATCAAAACTATTTAGCTCATAGGTTGTCAACTTTGCAATGATGGAGTCTAGGGATACCTTAGTCTTGTCTATTGATCTCAACTCCTGAATAGCAACAACCCTTATTGCATAGACCGGCAATAGGGATCTCAGGACTTTGCTTACCACAGTGGAGTCTTCCATTTTACCACCTGCACTCTTGATATCTCTGACAACAGTTTTGATTCTTATTCCATATTATTGAATGGTCTCACCTTCAACCATCCGCATGTCTTCAAACTTCCCTCTAAAGCTTTCTTCCTTAGCTTGTTTTACATGCTCATCACCGCCATAGATATTTTCAAGAGTATCCCATACCTCTTTGGGATTTACCTTATCTTGGACATCAATAAACTCAATGTCAGATAAACTACTAATTAGGGCTTCCATGACTTGCCCATTCTCCTGCATCTCTCTCTTTTGGTCATCGGTGAGAGTACCGGTAGGGGCAACATAAGCATTCTCAACATAGCTCTAGTGTTGAGCACCCATGCTTCTGATGTATATCTTCATTCTGTCTTTCCATATGCTGAAATTTTTTCTGTTAAACTTTGGACCTTCCCTCTTCATCATTAGACTGGGATCTTTACCTCAAGCGGTTAAGCTTATAACACAAAGGACCTGGAGGATGCTTTGATACCAATTGATAACTCAATGATGAATGAATAGTACCAAACCGGTACTGAGATGGGGGGTGAATCAATGCAGACAAAAACACACTCTTAAACTGGTTTGCTAGCCGACACTGTACATTGATAGACAAACAGTAACACCGGTCCTTAAACAAAGTACAACCGGTAAATCCTAGAATAACTGAGACAAGCATAAACCGGTTGACACTTATCTTCTCATACAATCTAACACTTCATTTCCATTTCACCCTAATGCATGAACAGGTAATCTACCATCAAAGATATACATATAAGCAACTAGATCAACATGATTCGCCGCTTGACAGAAAACAACATAGCATCACATGAAGAAGACATCACACATGACACACATATTTTTCACATGGAAACCCAATTGGGAAAAACCACGGTGGGGATGAATACCCACAAGCTTGATTTTGAACTCTTTAGAAGTCTGCTCTGTTAGGAGCCTTGTCCGATTAAAGACTAATACAATAGGTTCTATTAGGAACCGATTCTGTTAGGGATCACCCAGTTAAGGGATGGCTAGAATACCCGGTTTAGGGTTAAACCCTCTTAGAGGTTACCTTGTTAGAGGATTTCAAGAACTCAATGGTTTGAGTCACCATGTTAAATGATTTACAGCAAGCTTGTTAAAGCTACCCTGTTAAGGGATTTCTCAACTGTTGAATTGGTTAGAGATCAACAGGTATTACAATGATCTGGTAACAACACTCAATGCCAATGTAGATCCGCTTTAGCTCCTCTTCACCTTCTGCACTTACACTCTACAGGTATAACTTCTCTCCTCTAGTCTGACAAGAATCATGTATCTCTTCTCTTGGATACACACACACAGATTTTGCCAACAACCTCATAAAGAATCACAACATCGACCTTATAGGAAAACAAATAGGTCGGTAACATAAACCCTAAACCCTAAACCTGTTAGGTTAAGGAATTCAAATGGTTCAATCCTGACCATTAAGCACACTGCATTAATTGCAACAGTCTTGATCCAATCTCAAGACATTCTCCATCGTTTGTTTTCCACCGATTTCATGGCAGCTGATAACCCATCACACGTTATCACCGTTTACAGACTTCGCACATTCCCGAGGTAGATAGGAACAATCTCCTTCATGTAAGATCCTTCACGTGCACAAGGCTAACATGGCAACATGATCTGTTCTTCATTACACTGCTAACTCATCACACAAAGTCACTGATTGAGCCACACAAGCTTGAAGCACTTCAACTGGAAACCCTGAAGTTGAGACTACCAATTAGTATTCATACACCGCTTCCATGTGCCGGTTCCCATAACCATATGCCAGTTAACCTTGAACAAACACACCACTTCACTTTGGCACAAATGTCGGTTCACAGAGTTATACCAGTTCTCACATATGTCGGTTCTCACCTCTTCAGCATATTGACATCAATGACAACATACAATGTCATTATGTCCTCATACCAGTTCACATAATGCCAACAATCTCCCGCTTTGGTATTGATGGCAATATACAAAGATATCTCTCCGCTTCACATCTTCTTCTCCAATTTCTGCAGATATCTTCTCCGCTTCTCTTCTTCTCCCCCTTTGACAACAATGCCAAAGTGGAGGCACAAGCTTCCCTGTTCGATTATGTTGCTCCCCCTGAGGAGTAGCATCCTTCAACACATCAATCCTGAAGAAAAAATTGACTATGCAATACCTGACTGATGTGGAGCATATACCTTTAGTTCACCTCCTAAAGGGGTAGCACCCCTAATTCACCTATTAAGTACATAAATGTAGCCTTTGGGAGAGGCTTGGTGAATATGTTTGCTAATTGCTCCTTACTGGAAACATGTTCAAGTGCAATCTCTTTGTTCTGAACCTTTTCTCTCAAGAAGTGATACTTTAGCTCAAAGAGCTTGGTTCTTGAATGTAAAACTGGATTCTTGGAGATGTTAATAGCACTAGTATTGTCACAAAATATACTTACCGGTTCAAATACAGGAACTTTGAAGCCATTTAATACATGCTTCATCCAAATTATCTGAGTGCAGTTCATGAAAGCTGCAACATACTTTGCTCCTGTTGTAGACTAAGAGATACAACTCTGCTTCTTACTCATCCATGAGACCAATCTATCACCGAGAAAGAATGCACCACCGGTTGTGCTCTTCCGGTCATCTACATTACTAGCCCAATCAACATTTGTGAACACTCTCAGGTTAAAATCATTATTGTATGGATACCATAACCCATAGTCAATAGTTCCCTTCAGATACCTAAGAATCTGCTTGACTGCAACCAAGTGGGATTCTCTAGGACTTTTCTGGAACCTTGCAGTAATGCCAACTGCATGTACAATATCTGGTCTGCTATGCACTACATAATGCAACTTACCAATCTTTGATCAGTATTCCTTATCATCAACCAATGTTGAGTCATCCTCTTTGGATAGTTTACAACCGGTCACCATCGGTGTACCAACCGGTTTTCTCTTTTCCATGCCAAAGGTCTTCAACACCTCTTTGACATACTTGGACTGAGTGATAAAGATTCCATCTTTCATCTGTTGGATCTACAGTCCGATGAAGAACTTAATCTCCCCTATGAGTGACATCTCAAACTCTTTCTTCATCTCATTTGCAAACTCATGACTCATCTTGTCATCTCCACCAAAGATAATGTCAACAACAAATACCTCACAGATCAGGATCTGATCTCCTTCAAACTTCAAGTAGAGATTTCTATCTTTGCTTGTTCTCTCAAATCTAATCTTCACAAGATGGGAATGCGGACATTCATACCATGCTCTAGGTGCCTACTTTAGACCATATAAGGCTTTATGCAACCTGCATACCATGTCACTATCTTTAGATAGGGCAAACCCATCTGGTTGCTCTATATACACATCCTTTTCAAGTACACCATTTAGGAATGCAGATTTTACATCCATTTGATATACTTTGAATCCTTTAAAAGCTACATATGCAAGAAGCATACAAACTCCTTCCAATCTGGCTACAGGAGAAAAGGTTTCTCCATAGTCTTCTCCTTCTTCTTGGGCATATCCTTTGCACACCAATCTGGCTTTGTTCCTAATCACTGTGCCATCCTCATTCATCTTATTTCTGAAAACCCATTTGGTACCAATGACATTTTTATGCTCTGGTCTGGGTACCAAAGACCATGTACCATTTTTCTCTATCTGATCACGTTCCTCTTCCATTGCCTTGATCCAATCTTCATCTTTATGTGCCTCTTTGAATGATTTAGGCTCAAATTCAGAGATCATACATGATTTTTCTCTGACCTTTCTTCTTGTAAGGATTCCTGCATCCTTATCTCCTATGATCTTTTTAGGATCATGATTCAGCTTGACATACCAAGGAATGGTCTTAATAGATTCCTCTTGCTTTTCTTCTTCATCCTCATCTCCATCAGTATCAGCATCTATGTCTACCGGTGTAGGAACACTATTACTGGTACTCGATTGACTGACAATCGGTTCCCAGAAGGTTACAACAGGTTCATTTACTGCTTGCTCATTTCCGGTTTCCTCAGTTTTCTCAGAGGTTTCATCAACTATTACATTGATTCCTTCCATAATTCTCTGAGTCCTATTATTGAAACACTTGAGAGCTTTGCTCTTGGTGGAATACCCTAGGAATATTCCCTCATCACATTTCACATCAAATTTGCTCTGGTGTTCGCTCCTCTTGATGTAACATTTGCTACCAAACACTCTAAAGTAGCTAACCACAGGTGTCTTACCAGTCCAATACTCATAAGGAGTTTTATCCTTACCTTTCTTAATGAGTAACTGGTTCATTCTCCAGACTGCAGTGCTCACCGCTTCTCTCCAAAAGTTGTGAGCTACCTTTCCTTGAATCAACATAGTTCTAGCTGCTTCAACCACAGTCCTGTTATTCCTCTCTGCTAGGCCATTTTGCTATGGAGTCTGGGGGGCAGACAGTTGCCTCTTGATGCCATGTTCTTCACAGTACTTTTTGAATTCACCGGAAGTGAATTCCCCTCCTTGATCAGTTCTCAGGCACTTGATCCTTTTACCGCTTTCCTTCTCCACTAATGCTTTGAAAGCTTTGAACTTTACAAAAGCTTCAAACTTATCTTTCAGGAATGTGACCCACATCATTCTTGAGCAGTCATCAGTGAGAATCATGAAGTACCTATCACCCTGCACACTCTTAGTTTTCATAGGACCACACAAATCAGTATGCACAAGATCAAGCAAATTGTCAGCAGTGAAAGGTTTACCTTTAAAGGTTGAGGAAGACATTTTCCCCAATTGACACTCTCTGCACAAGGTATTATCCAGTTTTCTTAGCATCGACAACCCTCTAACTACCTTGATCTTACTATCCTTCACAATGTTATCAAAGTTTACATGGCAGAGTCTCCTATGCCATATCCAGCTATCATCAAATTTAGCCATAAGACATGTACTTATATTTGCATTCAGCTTAAATAGGTTACCTTTGGTCTACATGCCGGTGGCCACCAATTGACCATTCTTTCCTTTGATTCTGCATACTCCATTCTTGAATTCCAGAGTGAGACCCCTGTCATTCAGCTGGGCAACACTTAGAAGGTTGTGTCTGAGACCATCAACCCAATACACATTGTCAGCACTACTTTTTCCATTCAAAGAGATGGACCCTCTGCCTTTGACCATACATGGTGCATCATTACAAAAGCGAACCACACCACCATCATACTCTTCCAAGGATAGAAACTTGCTCCGGTCACTAGTCATATGATGAGAACAGCCACTGTCAATGATCCACTCATTGGAATTATCAAACCGGGAGACAAGAGCCTTCTTGTCTGACACATCTTCTTTGACAGCAACAAACACAATATCTTCATTTTCTTCATCTTCTAATTCCTCATTCGTGACACCTTCATCAACTGCCACAAAACAGTTTCTCTGGTTTCCTCCTTTGAATTTCTTGAAACTTTCCAGTTTGTCCTTGTTGTCACCATTAGGTCAGTTTACAGCAATATGTCCTTTCCAGTTACAAGAAAAGCATTTCAATGGGAGCTTACCTCTGTATTTGCCAGTTCCTTTAGGAAGTTTCTTGGCAAGGAGAGCTTCAAATGCCATCATAATCTCCTCATCATCCTTTTGTCTACTCTATCTTGGTTCACCACTGGTGCTAGCTTCTTTTCCTTTTCTGGATGGTACAACAGAAGCTTTAAAAGTTGATTCAGTCTTTTGAACACTGCCATCAAAACTATTTAGCTCATAGGATGTCAACTTTGCAATGATGGAGTCTAGGGATACCTTAGTCTTGTCTATTGATCCCAGCTCCTGAATAATAGCAACCCTTATTGCATAGACCGACAATAGGGATCTCAGGACTTTTCTTACCACAGTAGAGTCTTCCATTTTACCACCTGCACTCTTGATATCTCCGATAACAGTTTTGATTCTTATTCCATACTGTTGAATGGTCTCACCTTCAACCATCCGCATGTCTTCAAACTTCCCTCTAAGGCTTTGTTCCTTATCTTGTTTTACATGCTCATCACTGCCATAGATATTTTCAAGAGTATCCCATACCTCTTTGGGATTCACCTTATCTTGGACATCAATAAACTCAATGTCAGATAAACTACTAATTAGGGCTTCCATGACTTGCCCATTCTCCTGCATCTCTCTCTTTTGGTCATCGGTGAGAGTACCGGTAGGGGCAACATAAGCATTCTCAACATAGCTCCAGTGTTGAGGACCCATGCTTCTGATGTATATCTTCATTCTATCTTTCCATATACTGAAATTTTCTCTGTTAAACTTTAGACCTTCCCTCTTCATCATTAGACTGGAATCTTTACCTCAAGCGGTTAAGCTTATAACATAGAGGACCTAGAGGATTCTCTAATACCAATTGATAACTCAATGATGAATGAATAGTACCAAACTGATACTGAGAGGGGGGGTGAATCAATACAGACAAAAACACACTCTTAAACCGGTTTGTCAGCAGACACTGTTCATTGACAGACAAACAGTAACACCGGTCTTTAAACAGAGTACAACTGGCAAATCCTAGAATAACTGAGACAAGCATAAACTGGTTGACACTTATCTTCTCATACAATCTAACACTTCATTTTCATTTCACCCTAATGCATGAACAGGTAATCTACCATCAAAGATATACATATAAGCGACTAGATCAACATGATTCGCTGCTTGACAAAAAACAACATAGCATCACATGAAGAAGACATCACACATGACACAAATATTTTTCACGTGGAAACCTAGCTGGGAAAAACCACGGTGGGGATGAATACCCACAAGCTTGTTTTTGAACTCTTTAGAAGTCTTCTCTGTTAGGAGCCTTGTCCGGTTAAAGACTGATATAATAGGTTCTGTTAGGAACCCATCCTGTTAGGGATCACTTGGTTAAGGGATGGATAGAATACCTGGTTAAGGGTTAAGCCCTGTTAAAGGTTACCTTGTTAGAGGACTTCAAGAACTCAATGGTTTGAGTCATCCTGTTAAAGGATTTACACCAAGTCGCTTAAAGCTACCCTGTAAAGGGATTTGTCAACTATTGAAGTGGTTAGAGATCAATAGGTATTACAATGATCTGGTAACAGCACTCAAAGCCAATGCAGATCCGCTTTAGCTCCTCTTGACCTTCTGCACTTACACTCTGCAGGTATCACTTCTCTCCTCTGGTCTGGCAAGAATCATGTATCTCTTCTCTTAGATACACACACAACTTTTGCCAACAACCTCAAAAGGAATCACAACATAAACCTTATAGGAAAACAGATAGGTCGGTAGCATAAACCCTAAACCCTAAACCTGTTAGGTTAAGGAATTCAAACGGTTCAATCCTGACCATTGAGCACACTGCATTAATTGCAACAGTCTTGATCCAATCTCAAGACATTCTCCATCGTTCATTTTTCACCGATTTAATGGCAACTAATAACCCATCACATGTTATCACTGTTTACAGACTTCGCACATTCCCGAGGTAGATAGGAACAATCTCCTTCATGCAAGATCCTTCACGCGCACAAGGCTGACGTGGCAACATTATCTGTTCTTCATTACACTGCTAACTTATCACACAAAGTCACCGGTTGAGCCACACAGGCTTGAAGCACTTCAACCGAAAACCCTAAAATTGAGACTACCAACCGGTAGTCATACACCGCTTCCATGTGTCGGCTCCCATAACCATATGCCGGTTCACCTTGAACAAACACACCGCTTCACTTTGGCACAAATGTCGGTTCACAGTGTTATACCGGTTCTCACATATTCTGGTTCTCACCTCTTCAACATATTGACATTAATGACAACATACAATATCATTATGTCCTCATACCGATTCACATAATGCTAATAGAGGCATCAGTCCCTGCAAACCTAAATACAGATCAGTTCCAAGCCATGGTTGGAAATCTAAGGTCATCACCTTGTCTCACTTTCTCTGAAAGTGACAATACATCCTTCTAGCAACCTCATAATGTCTCACTCCATATTGAAGGATTTATCAACCAACATAGGATCAAGCGAGTCTTGATCGACAATGGAGTAGGCCTGAATATATGTAAACTACAATTGGTCACAACATTGGGATATGTAATTGAATCAGTGGATCCCCGTAAGAAGATAACAATCAAAGCCTATGATGATGCAGAGCGTTCATCCAAAGGAGCAGTTGTGCTACCAATTTGAGTAGGCGCAGTGGTGAAACACATCATCAATCAAGTTCTAGACCTTCCTTTGCCATACAATTTATTATTAGGAAGACCTTGGATACATGCCATGCAAGCCATTCCATCCACCTACCATCAGTGTATCAAGTTCCCGCATAATGGTGTAGAAATTACAATCCTGGGCGATGCAAACCCCTTTGCATATTATCATAACATAAGTCATCAACCAAAGATTACCGTTCCCAACAATAGAGAAGCCATCTCATCCACATCATACATAAGCTTAGCCTTTCTTTCGATTTCAAACACCACTATACCCAAGCAAGAGAAGCTCAAGATAAAAATAACAGAGGAAGGTAATGGGGAATACAATCTCAGCCAACTCTTTTGTGTTGGACAAGTGCCCACTTCTCCTAGAACACATGGCAAACCTCAACGGTTACTTCAAATGCCACTAGACAAGCCAGCATTTACTTTGACACCATTCATCCTTGGAAAGAGTCAAGAAGAAGAGACCAGAGATGAGGACTTAGCAGAATGGATCTATAAAGATCCCATCACCACCGATATTCCGCAAGCTAAGGTTCCCATAGATCAGCATGGCAAAGGCCTTATCATTATGCAAAGAATGGGTTATGATGGTCAGAGTTCTTTGGGACCTTTCAAGAAAGGATGACATGAACCGCTGTAGCCGGAATTAAAGCCCAAAGATAACACATGACTAGGCTTTCGAAAGGGGATCTTTCCTAAACTCAAATTCAAAGGGAAACCCAGCAAACCACTATATCAACCTATTACAAAGAGGTCACCTTTGGTTATATCAGCAGCACCACGCACCACACCAACTACTCCATTAAGGCTAAAAATCCCAGCAAAACCATCTACAACACCCTTCATCCCACTAATCAAACCAGCGATCCCATCAGCAGTAGCAATAACATCAATAGCACCATTAGCAGCAGCAACTATATTAGAACCCACAACAGTATCTACAACACCAGCAGTTCCAACAGAGGTAGTAGAGTCAACACTACCAATACTCCCCATATCGGATTCATTGATCCCCATAATCCTTCCTGCAGCACCAATCATTTCATCTACAAAACTGATCACACCTGTAGTGTTTAACTCAAAGGACATCCCAATATGGTATAGTAATCGGATACTGGAAAGTGACTCAGAGACTGACTTACATGAATGGGAATTTGATTCCATCCAGCTTAATACTTCAGATGAGGAAGACACATCACTACCTCCACCCCGCAAAGACATCCCTGTTTACGGAGAAGCACAGATAAAGACCTCTTGGGTTCCTGAGTTGGAAACATCTTCCACAGACCCTACATCACATCCTATGCCTGATTCTGATAGGGAGAGTACCATCAATGACCTTCATCATAACGTCTTCACCCTCACTGACACATCTAACAAACTTAACCTAATCGATGAGGTAATGCCCATTATCCATCTTGAACTCATCGAATGGAACCAACCTAATCCCCCATGTCTTGACCATTTCCAAAATGATGAGGCGATTATTGACTTTTTGGAACTACGGGATAACATACCAAGCGAGGATTGCAAAGCTAGATTCGCCATTGAACTTAATAGCGCATCATACTTCGGAGCAGATGTCAAACCTTTCAGCTGAAAAATATAACAATAAAACATGGATCTTCTAGTCAAAACCACACTGTGGCATTGTTTGATCCCACAAAAGTAAAAAGAAAGAGCGTATCTAATGGTGAAAACCTCTCTGAGGCGCCGGAGGATGAAAGGTTTGACATTCTCCCCTCTAGTACACAACAGGAACGATCAACAATTCTGATCGAGGAAACAAAAAAATACGTGGGGACTCCTGAAACACCTCACCACATACATCTGGCATCTCTTTTAACTCCAGAGGAACAAGCTAAGTTTGTAGAGTTCTTCCAGAAGCATCAAATCAACTTTGCATGGTCATACGCAAACATGCCTGGGCTTGATCCTGATTTAGTCATGCATCACCTCACCATAGTAGAAGGAGCCAAACCTATCAAGCAGAAGCTTCGCAAGATGCATCCTCAGATTGCAATACTAGTCAAAGTAGAACTTAAGAAAATCCTGGATGTTGGTTTCGTTAGACCAATTGATTATGCAGATTAGATATCCAATATTGTGCCTGTTGGCAAACCAAATGGGGGCATCCGTATCTGTACTGACTTCAAAGATCTAAACAAAGCATGTCCTAAAGATGACTTCCCCCTAACAAACATTGACATAATAGTGGACCTAACAGTAGGACATGCCATGCTTTCTCTCATGGATGGTTTTTCAGGGTACAACCAGATAAAGATCGCACCTGAGGATCAACATAAGATGACCTTCACATGTCGATGTGACACATACTACTGGAATATCATGCCTTTTGGTCTAAAGAATGCAAGAGCGACCTATCAAAGAGCAATTACCACCATCTTTCATGAAATGATGCATACCATAATGGAAGATTATGTTGATGACTTATTGGCAAAATCACTAACAAGAGAAGGTCATCTAGAAATATTAGAGAAAATATTTGATAGACTAGAACAATATCATGTTCAACTCAACCCAAAGAAATGTGTCTTTGGAGTAACCTTAGGGAAACTTCTAGGATACATTGTCTCAAGTAAAGGTATTGAGGTTGATCCTTCAAAGGTCAAGGCAATCATGGACATGCCACCTCCAAAGAACATCAGTTAGCTAAGGACATTACAAGGATGGCTACAATCCATCCGAAGATTCATTGCACAACTGGCAAATAAGTGTCACCCATTTACACACCTATTACACAAGAACATCCACTTTCAATGGGATACTAGATGCCAGCAAGCATTCTAGATGCTTAAAGATTATCTCATGAATACACCATTGTTGATTCCACCAGATCCAAGTAGGCCTTTATTACTCTATATCTCAGCAAAAAATATAGCATTAGGAGTGCTACTGGCACAACACAATGCAAAAGGGAAAGAGTGTGTTGTTTACTACATCTTTCGCACACTGGTTGGCTATGAACTCAATTACACACCTATTGAGAGAGCTTGCCTAGCAGTAATCTTGGCAGCCACTAAACTGAGGCACTATTTGTTGACACATAAAGTACAACTCATTGCAAAGATTGATCCACTAAAGTACTTACTCAGCAAAGCAACATTGACAAGCCGCTTGGCTAAATGGGTGATGATTCTAAGTGAATTTGACATCGAGTATGTGGACTGTAAGGCTATCAAAGGCCAAGTTATTGTAGATCAGTTGGCTGATACTCCCCTCATAAGCGGTCATCCTCTCATTTCAAATTTTCTAGATGAAGAGATATTCATGAACACAATAGCACAACCATGGAAGCTATACTTTGATGGTTCATACACTAGACATGGCTCGGGGGTAGGCATTCTATTTATCACACCTCAAGGTGACAGCATCCCGAATTCTTACAGGTTCACATTTCCATGCACAAACAGCATAGCTGAATATGAGGCCTTGATCACAGGACTCAAGCTAGCCATACAATGGAAGTTACAAGAACTACAAGTATATGGCGACTCCCAACTGGTCCTTCAACAAGCAATGGATGAATATTAGACCAAGGATGACAAACTCATGCCGTACAAACAAATGGTGGACAAATTAAAAACATCTTTCACTACTATCACCTTTGAGCAGATACCCAGAGATCATAATCGAGCTGTTGACGCTATGGCTACCATTGCATCTCTCCTAGATCTTCCACATAATTCAACATGCTACAAGTTCTTGGTTGAACAGCTTTGGATTCCTGCTTATGATATCCCCAAATTTGAGATGATATGTCACCTTATCAGTTCCGAATCCCCATGGTACGGTGAATTCTACACCTACCTACGCGATCACACACTTCCTCCTAACCAATCGAATAACCAACGTAAAACCTTCATTCGCCAATCCGCTCGATATACCATTATTGCTGAAACCCTATACCGACGCAGTCTTGATGGTACTCTCCTTCAATGTCTGGAACAAGATGAGATAACATAGGCCTTGGAAGAGGTACATGAAGGAATTTGTGGAGCTCATGCAAATGGTCCGTCACTAGCCAAGAAACTCATGCGCACTGGATACTATTGGCCATCAATGGAAAAAGACTCATACTACTTTGTCAGAAAATGCAAGAAATACCAAGTTCATGGAGGCCTGATACATGCACCAGCATAGGAATTGCAACCAATCACAACACCATGGCCCTTTTGTCAATGGGGACTTGACCTTGTGGGTAAAATCCATCCATCTTCATCCAACGACCACAAATTCATTATTACCACCATCGAATACTTCATAAAGTGGATCGAAGCTGTTCCACTTACTCAAGTTACCGGCAAGAAGATCGCCTCATTCATCCTTAATTACATCATCTGCCAATATGGTGTACCCATGTCTATCATCACACATAATGAGCTTCCTTTCAAAAATCAAGATGTATGTGAGCTCTGTGAGAAGTTTCGCATCCAACACCGCTTTTCCACTCCCTATTACCCACAAGGCAATGGTAAGGCCGAAGCATCAAATAAGAACATATTAAGAATCATCAAGAAGATAGTCAATGATGCCAGTCGTGATTGACACGTTCAATTGAATCCAACACTATGGATGTATCGAATTAGCATTCGAACCCCTACAGGCACAACTCCCTGCTCACTAGTCTATGGTGCAGAAACTATCTTATCTATTGAGGTCGAGATACCATCTCTATGGGTTTCCTTGCACAATCTCATCGATGATGAAGCATACAGAGTATCTCGTCTCCAAGACTTAGACCTACTTGATGAGAAACGACAAGCTGCATACAATCACCTCAAGGCCTATCAACAGCGTATGAGCATAAGCTATAATCATCGAGTTAGACCTCGCACTTTCGAGGTAGGTGATCTTGTTCTTCGACAGAATCCTCGTAACCAACCAAACAAAGAATATCAGGGAAAGTTTGAATCAAACTGGTAGGGTCCATATGTTATCACTGTTGTTTTTGGGTCCGGGGCATATCAGTTGGCTACTTCAGAAGGAGAACCACTAGCAGATCTGATCCACAACATGCATCTCAAACGGTTTTATACATGAGTTGCACAGAGCATCAGTCTCCTATGCATATCAGAAAAAACACCAAAAACATTCAAATAAATGTCTTGAAGAAAGTACAAAAAAATCAAAATAGTAATGAAAAATCATGCATCCAAACGATGAACCACTCCGGTGGCACCTTGGGTAAGTGCAATGGTGAAAACCTAGGAAACAGGCACCACTCATAAAGGCTATGGCTCCATTATCTTTCAGACTTGTTGTGATCACATTCACTACATTCACTCATCCATCAGTCCAAAACCATGGCTTGTTATTGATCTGCAATCAAGGATAGTACTTCACGTGTCTCGCATCCCGCTTTTTCATAGTCATGTCTAAATTGGGGGCAATGCCCTTAATCTAGTTGATGGAAGAGGATTCTACATTATTTTGTGATTCATTGAGTTCTTCATTCAAAACTATCTCACAAAATCCAAAAAACATTCAAAACTATCTCACAGAATACCAAAAACATTGGAAAATTATCTCACAAAAATCCAAAAACATTTCAAAAACACAAAAATCAATTAAAAAAATGGCAAGACCTTGTACATACGCATCCAAGCAGATACCAAACAAACACTGTGAAATACTCAAACGATGACCACTTATCACATCGACCAAACAATCAACATCGACACACAAACTATCTTAACAAGGATGCATCCTTCCTTACCAAAACAAAGACAAGATGATATTTTCTTTGATAAGAAAATTATGTTTAAGCTATCAAGTACTTGGTTGATTCAGAGGTTATTTATTCATTTATATCAGGTTCCTACGCTACTCTAGGATATCCACAACTGATTAGAGTGGCTGGGATGGTTCTTAAGCATTGTTTGTATGTCTTCTACGAATTATTCCAATGAAGTTCTGGGGCATGTACTAATGGTGTCTACGTGGGAAGTTCACTAAGCTACGTGATCATATGCATAATACAGTCATGGATCACTACGGCTTGCTGACTACAGTGTATACCTTGACCATATGAACATGAACCATTATGGAGGGTCCATATTCTTTATTCTTTATTTATGATGCTTGCTTGCAGGTACAATGCTCCATCCTTGGTTCCTACTGCCTCATCCAAGATTGATACTACCATGCTCAATGATGAAAAATAAAGCACTATGGATCATCATTCCATCTCATCTGTATATATTGCATTCTGTTGCATTCCATCCATCCATACATTCATAATAGATGCATATCATGCATACATAGTAATGATAATGGATACTCTATATTCCTTTTCTTCCATAGGAATGCGTCATAGGTCCTCCATTTATTCTATCTAACATTGAACCCCCCCTCACCCTCCCCATCTTGGTAATCAACATCACATACCCTATATCATCTCCCATCAACCCAATCAAGCCAATTACTCTGTCTACATAGGCACATTCACTCACACATACCTAGACTATCAACAGATACTCTAATCAAGTATCTTCGGGTCTCAACAGGTAATCGATTATGGAAAACCTAGACTACAACAACCATTTATCATAATGACATAGTCTCAACGGGGCTGCTATGATTCACCACAACCATCCATCACAAACACACACTATCAATTGATCAACCAATCAAACACAATCATAACAGACAATTACATCAATTGTCTAAGTCTCAACAAGTATTTTGCTTCAATTACCTTGACTTCATCGGGCAATTACATCAATTGTCTAAGTCACCATTAGATCACTTTGATTCACTTACTCAGACTTTATCCTGTCCAAGCGAACAACTGACATCATTTGTCATGCTTTGACTCGACCGGGGCAATTAAACCGATTGCACCAGATTGTCCAACCAATTTTGATCAATTATACAGTATCAATCAAAAGCACAACACCACATTTGCACTGTATCTCCTGCATAACCTACAGGTACTCACTGGCTTGCCATTTCTCCGTATTCACTCTGTTTTCTTCCATTCTTTCATCATTATTGCTAATTTCTTTTATTCTACCTCCCGTCCACTTCTCGTTCTTTTTTGAGAGATCACCCAATTCTTCAAAAAAAAATTCGACCCATCTCTCGAGGGGGCATACCACCCACTAAATTAACATTTATGGGGTATATTTCTCACACCTATTTTTCTTTCTTTGAAACGATGCAATAAAACGACACCGCCTCAAAGAGGGGCAAATGTAGACATATAAATCTATCCACTTAATTAAATGAATATTTAGTATTTATTTGATTATTTAACCATTAATCAATAATTAATTAAATTAATATTTAATTAATTAATCGTAACCCTCTTCTCCTATTAATTAAATAAATTATTCAATTTATTTGATTTAATTCACTTAACCAAATTCAGACCATTAATTAAATAAATAAATCATATTTGTTTAATTAAATCTTCTCTCACATTTAAATAAATTAACATTTATTTAAATCACCTTTATCCTCCACCCACTTGCATTTTCCTACAAATGCAAGTTGCACAACCATTTTAAATAAATAAATTATTTATTTAAAATCCTATTTATCCTCACCCACTTGAAACCTTTAATGGTTTCCCTTAAAGTCTTCAAACTTAATGGCTTCCTTCTAAAGTCTTCTCAAGCCTTTAATGGTTTCCCTTAAAGTCTTCAAACTTAATGGCTTCCTTCTATAGTCTTCTTAAGCCTTTAATGGTTTCCCTTAAAGTCTTCAAACTCAATGGCTTCCCTTAAAGTCTTCTTAAGACTTTGATGGTTTCCCTTAAAGTCTTCAAATTTAATGGCTTCCTTCTAGAGTCTTCTTAAGCCTTTAATGGTCTCCCTCAAAATCTTCAAGCATTTAATGCTTTATCTTCCTTTTTCTCATGTAAATAAATTAAGATTTATTTAAATAAAATCCAAATTCACATTCACATTTAAATAAATTGATATTTATTTAAATATCTATCCAAATGCAAATTACACCATTTAATTGAAATAAATGATTTTATTTCAATTGAAAATCCCAAAATTCCTCCCACTTGCATTCTCTTACAAAATCCACTTGCATGCCTAAATCCCTTCTAGATTCTTCTAACTCCTTCTAATTAGCCTAATCCTATCCTAATCATTGTCACATTCCTAAATAAAAGGAAGTCACTTCTCAAAAACCTCCAAAGTCTTCAATAATCATTAAAGGCTCTATGTCTTCAAATTGTTAACCTCTAAAATCTTCCAAACCATTAAAGGCTCTTACATAACCATTTATGGTTAACTCACCTTTTACCTTTGGTTAGAGACTTTCCTCTAACTTAACCATCCTTTTGACTAATGGGTCTCTTCAAAGCATTTATTTCTTTGACTAAGGTAAACATTTAACTCTTGCACATTCATTTATCCCTTGGATAAAAGGAATATCCATTAACCTAACCCTAACCCAACCCCCTAGGGTAACCATCATGTCCCCTCAAGCATTCAATGCTCCTTATCTCTCCTCTCAAGCCTCCTCATGGTGACACTTGTCAACATGGGATTGGGTTGAAAGTCTCACATGGATTGAATATCTTTCAATCTTAACCCTTGTTAAGATTGCTCAATCTTAACCTTTCATTTCCCCATTTCTTCTATAAATAGAACCCTTCTCCTCAAGCAAAGAGGGGAAGCATTAGAGTATTGTTGTTATACTGGTATTAACATAGAGTTTTTTCATAGCATCACTATCTACACTTGCATAGCATTTGTTTATCACATCCAACCATCTTGAATCTCCATATGGCATCCATGGCTAGTGTTAAAAGATGAGAGCTACACTCATTTGGGACTTGGAGAGGGGAGAAACAAGGGAGAAGCATCAAAAGGCATCATGGAAGCATCTTAGGGAGGCTCTTCCCCTTTCTTTTGTTTTGTTAAACTTCTTTCATGCTTTTTTGAAATCTCCTTTGATATGTTTGGAATGGTTTTTAGTTCTTTGTTTTGGTTTTATGGTTGAAACTAACTTATTAACATTGAACTTTGTTGTTGCCTTGTCGCCATTTCCATGACGTCACTTTCCATATTAGAATTTTAAGCTACTGAAAAGGGAATATTCCTTTTTGTCTTGCCGCTTTCATTTTCATCCAAAAGCCCTTAGAGTTAGTCTTGAAATGAACCCATGAACCTTGAACCATTTGACAAAAAAAATGTTCAACGGTTCAAGTTCATTTAAGAAATATAGTAGTGAGTGAGCAACACACATGACAACACCAGGAATGAGAGACAACAAGGATTATTAAACATGAACCTTGAACCTTGAACCTTTTGAACTGCTTGAGATTTGGTTCAAGGTTCAAGACCACTTATCAACTTAAAACATATGGCCCATGCTCGTTATATAGCGATACATTGTCGTGACTCACAAAAGGCATTTTGAACCTTGAACCTTTTAAGAAAAAGTTCAATGCGTTCAAAACTTCAAAGACCACAAACAAAAGCGCACTTGTTCACATGATGACAAAGACCACAAATGACTCTTTTACAAAATGTGCTTTGAACCTTGAACCATTTGAAATTTTTAGAAAGAGTTCCACGATTCAAGTACGAAGGAAAACAAATGACCCACCGAAAGAGAAAGGCACAAAATGCAACCCGTGAGCAGGGATAACTTTAAGTAACCCCCCCCCCCCCCCCGAGCAACTGGGTAAAATCCTAGCGAATCAGACATTATTTTCGGGGGGAAATTTTCATATCAATGGCGAACTTTTTTTTTAAATGGGGAAAAAATTATTTTGTATTGGCGATTGTTTTTTTAGGGTATGAAAATTTCACAAATTTCTGGCGAATAATACCTTGTTTTATGGGGAAATATTTATTGTGGGAGGCGAATAATTTCTGTTAAAAGGAACAAATATATAATTGTAGGAGCAAAAAATTTTAATCCGAAGGAAAAATTATTTAAATGTATTGGCGATTTTTATCCACCGCTTGAAAATTATTTAATTTGTTTTGGCGAATATTTTGTTATTTATGGAAAAATATATAATTTATTGGCGATTTCACGAATTCATTGCCATTAATAGACAAGGCACATCACATCACATCAGTACATCACATCACATAAATTCATAATACAATGAGTCCGAACTTTGCACGATGTATCAATAAGTGCAGCCTCTTTGACACGTGAAGGGTGACACATACCTAAAATCTATCAATGATTTTAAACCGTTCGATGATCGTAGATCAATGGTTGAAGTTTTATTTCGGCCCAATTTTTTGAAGAGAACATAGCTCACCAGAAAGTGTCTGGAATGGAATTGGATTCAATAGACACATATCAAATGTCACGAATCACGATCGATAATTTCATTCATTTAATATATATCTATTCACTTATGGCAATCCACTCTGTCCCCACGACTTCCAATATGATACTTGCCAATTTGGTATTGGTTCATAGTTGTTTCCATTTTTGCACAATAGTGCATTTATGAGAAAGATTTGCAGAGATATGAAAGATTTAAAATTTTTTATAGCAATTAATATGGTTAAAGAAGATTATTACAATCAAGAGCTTCAACAATTTATATACGATATTTGTTTCTTTCATATTCAATTAGCCTTTGCCATTTGGTAGATAAATCGTCGGAGCTTCAACTCACGGTATTTTAGGTTTATAGGCTCAGGTTGTTTAATTTGTTAATCTATTTTCTCAAGATGGACACTCCCATCCACTTGAGAAAGCATTTTTGCAGAGGACCAGAGGGTAGGCTCCGTTAGAGACCCAACCCTCCAATCAGTCTGTAATGAGGTTGGGTCGTTCACCAATGAGGTTGTGCGGATGGTGTTGGACAGAGAGTTTCTGTGAAACAAAAATAGGTACCGTGTTAACATGGACATTACATTCCACTTCTTAGTGTCTCTTCTGGACCTGGGAGGAGACAAGGTGGATATGTTGATGTTGTTGAGGAAGGTTTTTAAGGAAGACTTCCTTGGAGATGACATTACTCTTGTCGTCCTTGCAGAAGTAGGGGTGGGTATCTCTTGGGCGAGTGAATTATCCAAGCTTCTCCTCCTTGACCAAGCAGTGCCAGTGGCCAGGCAACCATTTCTCCTAAACCTGAATGCGGAGCAACTGACGCGTCACAGAAAATGGGCGCGGATTGGCAGGGACTTCCTTCGGAAATGGTTCCTCCTGGACCACTTTCCAAACTACATGTGGCTTGAAGATTTCTCTCAGCTTATGTTGTCTAAAGAATTCTACATGGAAGGAGGGCCAGATTCTTAGGGCAAAATTGTAAACAATTCCACTACCTGTGCCCTAGCCCCGCCCCCTTGTAGCTTTTTTTTCCTATGTCCTCGAACCCTAATAGGCTCAGTGCCAGTGGCTCACTTATTTTGGCTTTTAAGTTTTGGGGGGACTCAAGTCTCAGACGAAAAAAATGTAAATTTCAAAAGCATAAATATTAATGATAATTTCTCAAATTCCAATTTGTTTCAGTTTGCCTCGTACAATCTTATGGTTATAAAAATGCTTTCTATGATTCAATTTCATTTTTATTAAATAATTTCTTTCAAATTCTTTTTGTATATGAGCTACGTTATTTCAATTATTTGTTAAACAATGGAAATAAATTTAATACTGTGATCTTTTTTATGTAATGCTTTAAAAAAAAATTCAGTTCGTTCCATTAATTATTTGTACATTGATTATGGTTGATTATAATTTTATAAATATATAGTCATCAAAATACAAAATTTCAAAAGTTTCAAAATACAAAAGTTTATCGGTAAAGGTTTTTTCATTCTATTAATTCAAAAGTTTCAAGATACAAAATTTGCAGTCCTTCATGCATAAACGCAAACAAAGAGAAAACCATACTGCCCACAGCTTATAACAAGCAGACAAAAAAACCAATTCATTGCCGATAGGCCGCTCACTCAGTCTCACTATCCCCTTGGGTTGCCTCCTCCCAGTCCCTTCCCTCCTTGGAGGTCGATGCTTTGGCTTTCCCTTTTGTCGCTTCAGCTTTCATTTTTGGAATGTAGTTTAGGCACCCGAAGTCGGGGTCGCCCTCCAAGCTTGCTAGTAGCTGTATGACCCTTCCTTCTTCAGGCCTATCTCTCAATTCCCTACCAACCTCCATCCTTGCCACCACATGCAAATCCTTCAGGACTTCATCCACCCTGGTTAATTTCACAAAGAGTTTCATCACTTCCCACCCCACTCAAGCACGTTCATGGCACTGGTATTTGATTTCATCCTCTAGGCCATGAATAAAAGGAAGTAATTCATCCTAGTCGTCCCCTTCCTTAATTTGAATGCCAACTCCCAACACCACCCACTCCAAGATTGAATCCAGGTTAATCAAAAGATCCCCATTAATCAATTTGACCAATGTGAGTTTTACTTTTTCCACCTTCGGTTCGAATTCACAGGCCCACGCCACAATCAGAGAGTAAACCTCCATGTTAGTTCGATACCGGTGATTGATATGTGCCATCTCCTTCGCAAGCATTAGTCGAGCTGCCACCCACAACTTCTCCTCCTTAAACTTAAACAATCCTTGCATTCGTTTATCAGATACTTTGCCCAAAAAGGGCACCAACTTCTTGTCTGTTCGAACTGTGAAATTGGCCTCCATGGTCACCTGCAATTTCAAAAGCACTTCCTGCAAAAAATGTCTTACAGAAGCTACGATTCTATGAACTACAGATTTGTTCTACTTCAAAGCAAAAACTGGTACACAGATCAAAAGGTAATAAATTTTGCCTTCGTCTTAACTCTTATAGGTCGGGTAATGAATGTGCATGATAAGGCATTAATGCCATGAGTTCAAGAAAAAGATTTCCTGCCATCCTCCCCTTCCTCCGTTCGTGCGACATGCCGCATACAACTCCTTCTGCAACAATTAATCACCACCTTGGCATTTGTACTTTCCAAATTTGCTCGCCTTAACAGGTTGAGGATTGCACATTTCTTTAAATTAATACACTAAATTTATGTTGAACTTATATATATATTTTTAAACTATTTTTTAAAATTATATATCGTAAACATATTTACAAAGAATTTTGTTAAACTTTAAATTAATATTTTAGATTTAATATTGAATGTTTTCTTTTTTATATTAAACTTTTACCTTTCAAATTGTATATCAAAATTTATATTTTTATTTAGTTATTTGTTTTATTCTAGAATCTAAGTTTCATGTTTTATACTATTTTTTAATTTCAAATTTTTACAAATAATATTAACATTATATTTAATAGTTATCTCAAACTATTGCACATCTTTAATTACAAATAATATTAACATTATATTTAATAGTTATCTCAAACTATTGCACATCTTTAAAATTTAAATGCCTCTTATTATGGGACCAACGACATCTGACAACACTCAAGTTCTCAACAGGTATCATCGTTCGTCGGATGAGCAAAGATCAACGACTTAGGGTGGATTTCGGCCCAAATGTGGGTAGTGAACACATTTGTGAGAACTTCACCCGGAATTGAACATTGTAAATTTAATTAAATATAATTAAGTCTATAGTCTATAGACTATAAATCTCTTTTTCAAGTGGAATTTTAAAATGATTAAATAGACTTTAAAAACAAACCCGAAAAGTGACACGAGTATGGTGACGTGCTAGAAAAATGGTAGAAGTTGTGGAACCCACTTCATCTGAAAATAGGTACCATCGACCGTTGGATGAACAAAGATCAACAACTTAGGGTGGATTTCAGCCCGAATGTGAGAAGTGAACACCTTTCTGAGAACTTCGCCCGAAATTGGACATTTTAAATTTAATTAAATATAATTAAGTCTATAAAATGTTTTTTTGGGTGGAGGTTTAAAATGATTAAATAGACTTAAAAATCAAACCCAAAAAGTGACACAAGTATGGTGACGTGCCAAAAAAATGGCAAAAGCCGTGGGACCCACTACATCTGAAAATAGGTACCATCGATCGTTGGATGAATAAAGATCAACAGCTTAGGGTGGATTTCAGAGCAAATGTGGGAAGTGAACAACTTTTTGAGAACTTTTCCCAGAAAAGTGACATGAGTATGGTGGCGTGCCTGAAAATTGGCAGAAGTCATGGGACCCACGACAACTGACAATAGGTACCATCGTCCGTTGGATGAGCAAAGATCAATGGCTTAGGGTGGATTTTGGCCCGAATGTGGGAAGTGAACACATTTGGGAGAACTTCACCCAGAATTGAAACGTTTTAAATTTAATTAAATATAATTAAGTTTATAAAGCACTTTTTCAAGTGAAAGTTTAAAATTATTAAACAGACTGAAAAAACAGACCCGTAAAGTCACAACAGGTACCTTGGTCCCTTGTCCATTGGATGAGCAAAGATCAATGACTTAGGGTGGATTTCGGCTCGAATGTGGGAAGTGAACACATTTGGGAGAACCTCGCTCGGAATTGAACATATTACATTTAATGTCCTTAGAATTTATACTGAAGTAGTGAATGTTTTGTCCTTCGACATCGAATAGTTATTAATAATAATTAATAAAATTACAACATGATTCTTAATATCCTCGAAATTTAGACTGAAGTAATGAATGTTTTGTCCTTCGGCATTGAATAGTTATTAATAGTAATTAATAAAATTACAACATGATTCTAGATATTTTGCCCTTTAGGTTTTACTTTTCTACTTTTCAGAGTTTTCAAAATAAGAGACTCGTAAATCATAATTGTCTTTCATTTCATGGACAAACCTGTAAATCGAGGGAGATTCAGAAATAGCTATTAGATTGAGGAAAGCAAGTTGCAACAGAGACTGTCTATGCCAATCTAGTGAAATAGAAATTCCAATTTCCAGGCAAAATCTAGAACACCTACATCTCGCCTTTTTTGCTTTTGGTAATCTCGTGGTCCAATTTGAGGGTTAGCATTTTCAAGTTTTTATCTAGCATTATTTTGAATTATTAACAATAATAGTGATGGGGAAAACGGAAAGCAGTAATTCAACAAGAATCCAATTGAAAAACAAAATGTACCTAACCGAACTGGTTAAAACACCAAGTTTCACTGATGAATACCATGATATTTATGACCTTTCTATCCATGGTGAAAAGTGTATCATAGATATTAGATATACATTGTCCAGTAAGGTGGCAGATGCATCCAAGGCAAAATTTATTGTTTTCAACCCAATGTTAAAATAAAAAACAAATAAAATCGCATCTTGGGATGTTGGATTGGGAAGCATGGTGTTACCTGAAGTATTCCCTTGCCCTGATTTTGTCATGGTCTGCACCGAAAATTATGATGAAGATAAAAAAGCAATTGTCAATAAAAATACAAAAAAGGAAATTCTATCCATAAACAAGGGAGAATTTGCTCATTTGTTGAACCTAGGATTTGAAGCCCAAAACTCAAACGTCCAAATTGACCTTGAAAAGCTGGCAAGGAATTATGAGAGTCTCGATCCAAGTCATAGAGATTCATTTATCAAATCTCTAATAAAGAGTGGTACTGGTATTGTGTTGGATCAGAATCATAAGCCTCCTTATGATTCTAACATTTTTGCTCCATGGGTTGGGGATACTATTTCCTTGCTTTTGTTTTGCTTGGGATTGGAAAATGATAGGGAAGTGGGTGCAAGCCTTCTTGAAATGATTTATAATATCCATTGTGCAGGTCAGCCAGTAAGATATAATTTTATTGAGCACATTGTAAAATCCATGCAAAAACAATTACTAATGATCGAAAAAGGTTCCTGTAAGACATTTAGGTTCTCATCCTACTTGTGCTATCTCCTTCTATCCAAGTATCGTGCAAAATTCGAGACCAACAAGCTTCAAATTGTGAGCTATAAGTTTGATGAGAAGACTGGGAAGAGAACAGAGTGTCCAATATATGATTGGACATCAAAGATAAGGATGCATGATAACATAAAGAACTACAACCATTTTGTAGACTTCTTTTTGGAACCAATGTATAATGAAATTACAAGCACTCCAATGCCTAGGTTTCATGTGTCTTTTAGAGATTGCATTCAACTCAGAAGTCAAATAGAATTGGCTGACTGGTTCTTCATGGAAGAATTCACTGTGTTAAGGTTTTACGGATCAGCAGTAAAACCATACAGACTTCCAATACATGTGACAGAGAGGGTATTTGCATTAGAGTATGTACGGCAATTGGAGAGCATAGATAGGAACTTCCATGGTCAGCAAAAGAAGAGCATATTCCCTTCCTTGCCTTTCTCATGTGCAGGGTTCACATTTGATGGAAAAGCATTCAATGTGGCACATGATTTTTTGACAGTTTTTAACTTTGGTGATGAGGGTCTCTGGCTGTATGATCCAATCGGTGTAGTTCAAGAAAGGCTTAAGAAAAATGGGAACTCTTCAGCGTTATGTCAACATGAAAGTAAACCATTGCTAGAAAAGCTTAGAAACATGGACTCCTAGGATGAGGTTAAAAACGAGATGGAGAAAATTACAGCTAACAATAACATTTCAACAGAAGAAATTTCATCACAAATTATGGCATTGCAAATGCACACACAGAGGACAACAAAGGATGGCCAGGGCATCCAAAATAGGAGGTCCTACAATTTCTACCTTAAATCTACTAATTCATCTAAGAAATCTATTCCCAAATCAATTTTGCACGAATGCAAAGAGAATTATTGGACTATGAGGAAGAATCTCGGTGAACCAAAGACAAGTGCAAAATTTGAGAGCATCGACGAGGATGTAGAGTTTAGCAAATTGTGGGATATGGAGCATGGTAGTCGTAGGACTGAAGATGATGATGAGCATGAGGTTTTTGTTGAGCCCCCTCCAACAACTACTACAGTCTCAAAAATATTAGGTGGAGTCAATGAGTCCATGAAAGAAAAATATAGAAAAGGGGCAAACCTTGTGGAAAAAATGGGTTTTGAAAGTGGTGGTCTAGGTGCTAGAGGAGAGGGCATTTGGTATCCACTTAAGGTACAAGTTCCATCATAGTCAAAATCAAAAGGTATTCTTAAACCAGTCATTGGACTTGATTCTTCAGATTTATCATGGATAGGTATTACTCATTACCCTCAGGGTCCACCTACATTTGTTTCAGGTTCAAATCCACAACCACCACCACATCATGGTATTCCCATTGGTGGTGAATCAAGTGCCACTGCCACTGGTGGGGAATTTGGGGACAGTATTCCTATTATTGTTCAGTCAAGTGTCGTTGTGATTGGTGGGGTTGGCATGGGTACTACTACTAATACTAGTTGTCTTGGTGTTGGATAAGGGCAACAACAAAATATCTCTCGCAAGAGGCCACTAGAGGTAGATACTCAATCTCATACTATTGAGAATTTTATATCAAGTGCCATTGATACTACAAATCAATCATTTGTAGCTTCAGATCACACACCACAAAAGACTATGAAAACTACACATGAAAGTGTCAGTAGGAGTGGGACAGCATCAAGAACTGTTGTTGGTAATCCTAGTCAAGCATTAGTTAATACCACAAGAATAAGTGGAACTGGAGCCCATGGTATTCCTATGTCACCTTTCAAACATTCAGTTGCTTCAGCAAGCCTAGATTTTCAATTTCGTGATTACTATGAAAAATATGAACACACAACAAAAGAAAATAAAGAAAAAAAGAAAGCATTTCATAGGGTTTCTGTGTCTGAAGTTTTAAACGAACAGCCTGCAAGGAACAGGGTATTTCCAACATATGACCCACAGAAAGATATGATGGATTTCATGGTTGTTATGCCCCCAACCCCATCTAAAGATAAAAATCTACCACACAGTCAGATAGATCCCTCTCAATTTCAAGTTAGCACCCTCCAAATGGATTTTTCCAAAGTACATAACGTGGACAAAATTAGTGTGTCAAAAAGGACTAACGAAGTGGTCTACACTTCACTGCTAAAGGTGGAGAGAGAAAATAAACTGGAGAAACAAATAGAAAAGTTTCAGGCAGACCTAGAAAATGAAAAATCAAGGAGGAAAGCAACAGATAGCAAGTGCAATGATTTATAGAAAAGGATAAAAAATTCAGGCTCTGCAGTAGAAATTGCAGAGCAGGAGAAGATGGATGTCGAATTGAAGGACCTGACAGAAAAACTGGCTAAAAGCAGTAAAAAATTTATTGAGGAAAAAGCCAGTTTTCAAAAATTATACAAAAGTTATGAGTCTGCTGCCACTGAAATGAGAAAATTACAAGACCTATTGGATCATGGGAAGGAAAAAGAAAAACATTTGCAAGAGGAAGTAGAGGAAGAAAGAAAAAAATGTGCACAAATGAAAGAAGACCTGCACAATGCAGATGATAAAATAAAAACTTTGGAGGATAGATTGAAAGATAATATGAAAAATACAATGAAGTATATACAATAAAACATTTGGCGGAAAATAATGCAAAGAAGTGAGAAGTTGTGTGAATGGTTTCAATTGACTGAAAGTATGAGACTAATTTATATAAAAATCAAAGGACACTATGAGAAGAGCACACATGTTTATTCAAAAGAGGATATGGCAAAAAAAATTCTGACAGTAGTCTACAATTCCAGTGACAACTACTTGGCATCCAAGAGAATAAAGAGCCGCATTGATGCCATAGTTAAGACATCATCTATCATTCAAAAATGCCAGAAGCTAAGGGAAACAACAAAAGTTATGGAATGTTGTGGAAAAAAGATATTGAAGCTGCAAGAAAAGAAAAATAATTTGATTAAACTTGGTTTGCCTAAGCCTGTTGACACATCAAATAAATTCATTGGAGAAGAAGCTTTCAAAAAAAGCATGGAGATAAAAATGAAGTCTGATTTAGACTTGCTTCCAAAGGAGACAACTCCCCAAAGCTTTCTAGAATTCATCCAACCATTTACAACTCTAAATTTGGTATTGGATGAAACAGTGATGTCAAGTAAATCTTCTAAGTATGGAATGTTGACGGAGTTGGAGTTGACTTTCCATAGTTTATAGAATATTGACCTTCCATCAGACGAAGAGTGGAGCACCCTACAAAAACTAGCATAGAATTCTTAAGAATCATAGTATGTATTGCACAATTTTCTTCTTTTACTCTTAATTTCAAAGTTTTATGTTTTTTTTGTTTGCTATTTTGCTAATCCAACCTATGAATCTATGATGCACCCGCTATTGCTATTTTGCTAATCCACCCTATGAATCTATTTTATGAATAGGAAAAAACAGCACTCGCTATTGCTATTTTGTTAATCCAGCCTATGAATCTATGATGCACAGTGCAAAACTTCAGCCAGTAAATTTGTATTCTCAAATTCTCCCTTGCTTTAACATTTATGCATTTCTCTATTTCTGATTAGTAGGTTTTAGGCACTGCTATTATCTATGTTTAATTCGTCATGGCGTGAATTAATATTTAATTTTGAATTCTATTTTTTTAACAGGAGACATCAAACATGTAGCAGATGTTAAATTGTTAAAATGGCATGTGATGGCCATATAAATTTGTGTTGAGTTTGTGATTTTGATATTCAGTCTTCACATGTTGCAAACTTGCAATTCGACCTGAAGCTATTTTTGCTCCCTTGTTTCTATAAAAGGGAATTCAGGGTCATTTGCAAAGGGTTCTGAAACTTTGTATTCACTTTTGCATGGACATTGGAGAATCACACAAGAGTTGTTGTTGCTCTCTTGTTTCTATAAAAGGGAATTCAGGGTCATTTGCAAAGAGTTGTGAAACTTTGTATTCACTTTTGCAATTTGCATGGAGAATCACACAGATTGGTGTATTACTATTGAATGAATTGTATCATATGGCCATATTTTGAAAGAATTAATGAAAATCTAAGTTCTCGACATGTGTATTACTATTGGATGAATTGTATCATATGGTTCTAAAATGTATCACACAGATTTGAGACTCAAACATGTATAAATAAACAATAAACATCTTTGTATCAATAAGCACATTATGGTTTTTTTTTTATTATGCTATTTGTAGACACTTAAAAATAATTATTTTAATTATTTTTAATTCCTCACATAATTAATTAATTAATTATGTTAATTCAAATTCTCCTCAATATTAATTAAATATAATTAATATTGTCATTATAGCATGTGGTTGATTTATTTAATAAATTAATCCCTTTCTTTATTCTTCTAAAAAATCAAATCCTCACAAATCTTCCTCTTAGCTAATTAATTTCAATTAATTAGTTAACCTACATGATTCCTACAAATCATCTTCTTAATTCATCATTAACCTAATAAATTTTTCTAGAAACTCCCTAAACTCACTTAACATTATTCTTCTAATTTTTTTTATTCCCTCCACTTATTCTCTCTCCTAGTCAAATTATCCTAATCCCACCTAACATTTCCTCTAATCCCTCTCTTAATGAATCGTTAATGGCTAATCAGCATGATTAGCCACAAAGTCAACTCCTTGCTTTTAAATACTCTTTTCCTAGGTGAATGTAAGATTTTTGAAATCTCACATTCCTCTAGGCATCCCCTCTCCCAAGGAATTTTTAATTCTTTTTTTATTCCTCCAATCCCCATGATATCCTTTTTTGGAGAATTTTTAATTCCTCCAATGCACCTTGTGGAGTGTGGAGATACGAAATGCCTTTAAGGCACATTTCTTGGTCTCCACACCCTCTCTTGGACCTTGTGTGAGCTCACAAGTAAATCCTAGCCCTTCATCTCGAATCCATCCTAGCCATCCATTTTTCTCTCCTCTTCCTATAAATAAAGGGCTCCATCCCTTCATTCAAAAACATCTCGAAATCCAGTAAGATTATGCTACCCTTTTGAGCCCAGGAAATCATCTTGGCAACTTGATCATCTCATCCTTATCATTTTCCAAATCCATTCCATTTGTGCACAACATTAGAGAGCCATCCACATCCAGCAATCAAAGGAGCACATCAAGTGGAGCATTATCAAGGGGCGCCTTCACTTCATCAGGTTCAATCCGAAGGAGAAGGTAAAATAGCAAGGTGAAATGGTCTTTTCATGATATTTTAGCATTTTGCATGTTTATTTTGTTATGTTTTTGATCATTTGACCTTCTAATCTATTTTCCCCTCTTCATTTTGGCATGTCCGATGGGACCTACGTCCCTAAGAACTAATGTTTTTTTTAAGTTTTTGTGAGTTGTGAGATGCAGGTTCCAGAATAGAGCGACTATAAAATATATATATATATATATATATATATATATATATATATATATATATATATATCTATATCTATATCTATATCTATATCTATATCTATATATATATATATCTATCTTTTTCGCAGGTTCCAGAATAGCGGCTCTGTATTTCTGCGCGATGGCTCCTCCTCATTCTGTTTCTTTTCTATTTCTGTTTCTGTTTCTGTTTCAGCATGATAACTCTTTTATCTCCTCTGTTTTATTATAATCTGTGTGAAAGTAGGAGAGTATGCTCTTGTCTATATAGACAATCAGAAATCTGGACCTTTGGCAATTTTTTTTATTCTGTTTAGCACGACTGTATACTTTGACCATAGGAAAGTGCGAAAATAGGAGAGTATGCTCTTGTTTATCTAGACAGTCAGAAATTCAGACCTTTGGCACTTTTCCATCTGATTAGTGTGATTGTCTGCTCTGTTGTCTACTCTGTTAATCTATTTGAAATTTTTAGGCGCTAACTGTAATCTGCATTTTCTTTTCATTTCCTATTATTTGCTTTGTTTAATCATAATTTGTCTGACCATAAGAAAGTGTGAAAGTAGGAGAGTATGCTCTTGTCTATCTAGACAATCAGAAATTCGGACCTTTGACATTTTTTTAATTTATTTTTTAGTGCGACTGTCTGCTCTGTTAAATCTAGGGTTTCTGTCTGCTTTGTTAAATCTAGGGTTTTGTCTGCTCTATTTTTTCACCATATCTTCTTTATCTTGACTCCATTTTCCTTCAAACTTCACTAGATTCTCCACATTTCCATTTTCCACATTTCCTTCCTTGAGGGCCTTATCCCAAAAATCCACTTTTTGAAGCCCAAAATCCCACATTCCTCTATTTTTTAGGGTTGTCATAACTCCTTCCCCTTTTATCCAATCACCTCCAATTTTTTTTCATATTATCCATCTCCAACTTTTACTTCTTTGTCCCTCTTGGACAAATTTTCCCATTCCTTCATCTCTCCTCTAAAATCCCCATTTTTTGTTTGCTTATCCCTTGGAAAGTGGCAAAAACCTAGTCAAACCCCATGTACCCATCAAAGCTTCCTCCAAATCCACATTTTTCATTAGTAAAAAAGTTTTTATTCATGTTTTTCTACTTATTCCCAAAAAATCAAAGAAATTAATATTTTTGTTATTTTGTTGTCTTTTGCAGGATACTTGTTGAAGACTCTATTTTTCAAACTACTAATCAAGTTGTTTTGCAGGGTGCTTGTTGAAGACTCCATTTTTCAAACTACTAATCTAGTTGTTTTGCAGGACGCTTGTTGAAGACTCCATTTTTCAAACTACTAATCAAGTTGTTTTGCAGGTTGCCTAGCTGATTCAACCAAATATTGTGCATTTATTTAAATTAGGCACCTAGATATTAATTAAAATGGAATGAACCATTGTCTTATGTGTCTTTAAGAAAAGCGTAAAGGTAGGAGAGTATGCTCTCGTCTTGCTAGACAATCAGAAATCCAGACCCTCCAACCTTTTCTTGTTTGATTGTGTGTTTACCTCTAGCGGACCTGCCCTCCCAACTTGCTCTTTGAGAAGGTAAGAGGGGAATGACCCAAGTGAGTACACCCGGACCTGGGGTTCCCAACTCACTATAATAAATAGGCCATTGACTACAAAAGGGTTAATGGTTGGGGCTATATGAGAGTTCACTATCACATTGGGTGCTTAGTAGGGTCCTAGAGATCTCAATCACGCTTGCGTGACTACTAAGTTCTTGGTGCTTCATTGGGCTATAGGCCTCAATTGCGCTTGCACAACTTCGAAGGGTAGCTCCTAACGGGAAGACTTACTAAACACCTTGTTCATAGTGGTCAAAAACCTTCTAGTCATTGGTGCAAGAGGTCGGACCTCTGAAGCCGCCCATATTTTTATGGCCCTTAGTAGAGACACAAAGTTCGCCATGAGGAGTTTTCATGGGAATTGATGCTTGGTTGTCCTAAGAAGTGAGTGTCGTGGAGGGGAGCCAGTGGGGTCAAGCATCTAAGTGTACTTTCTGGGTAAGCGTAGCTGGGAAACCAATTGGGATTCAATGACTATTGTCCTTGCCAGCCTTAATAATGTTGTATATGAGCATGAGTGTCTTTGAAATAATATGCATTTGATCATTGTGTTTTCTTTGTTTGATACATACTTGCCAAGAGAAGACTAAAAACACATCACTATCCCCAAACACTTTGCAAAAACACTTGTCAAGACACAAACAATTGTCCAAGTCATTACCCACACCAAGTCCAAAAATTGTGTCAAAGCTCTGTCCATCCCATATTTCATAAGCCTAAGAGAGAAGCTAAGAGTCCATCCTCTCCATCAACATTCAAGTTTGTCCTTTGAAACACCAATTATCGTCCAAATCAGGGTGGTCGTATCCTTTCATACAACTTGTCATTCGAATCGATCCTTCATGTTCATGCCAAAGACAACCTAGTCATCAAATTTCTTCTAAACCATCACTACCATACCTCCTCCATCAATCATCCTCAAATTTCCTAAGTCCTTTCATCCTCAAATTTCTTAAGTCCTTTCATCACAAATATCGTGTATGGTCACAACACGATCCCAAAAGAAAAAGATGGTTGAACAACAATATGACATGCCGGACATTGGTGTCCTATATGAAGATCCCACACAAGATCATACACAAAGTGGGCAACCTAGCAATCAAGATCAAAGCCAAAATCCTTACATGGTTAGCCAAGATGAACTTTGTCTGGAAGTGCAAACTTTCCTAGCAGATTCTTATAACCAAGAGATGATGGACAAGTTTATTAAACACAATCCTACTGCACTTCTGAAAGCTCTTCTTGAAAATGGAGCTCAACTTCCACTTGATTTTAATAGATCCTCTTTCGCCCAACAACCACAAGGAGACCTCGCTCCCACACAAAGTGTTGCACCTACTATTCAAACTCAATCAATTGCAGCCCCATCAATCATCCAAGCTCAATCAATGCTACCCGCGGTACCTCCCACCGTGGTCTCCATCCCACCTTCTTCCTCCTTACCATCCATACCACTATCAAATCTGATCTCATCTATTCTCCAACAAACTTCTATACCACCTCCTTCTATTCAACCACATATTTTTATTCCACAAACTTCCCTTCCTCCCAACAATGTCGCAAATTTTATCTGGACCGTATTCAATCCCATCACAACCGTTTGCGGACCACAACCAACTGTCACTCAAACCCCAATGACATCGGTCATCACATCCCATGTTCCCACCTCCTCATCATATCAATATATTGGTGGTGGTGCACCTTCTTTGGCTCATCCAATTCTTGGGGCAAATACAATTCATCATTATCAAAGCCCACAACGAGACCTCATCAAGGAAATTCAAGACATGAAAAATATCATCAAGGACATGAAACAAAGGACTAATAAAAGAAAAACTTACTCGTTTGAAGATTTTTTCCCTTGTCCTTATGACCCATCTATATCAGTTGCGCCATATCCCCTGGGATTTGAGATCCCTAAATTCACCAAGTATGAAGGCAAAGGAGACCCCCACGATCATGTTTGAGAATTCCACATCTTATGCCAAGAAGTCTCCTATAGTGACCTTTATCTTCGCAGACTCTTTCCCAAGAGTCTCATGGGAGATGCCCTAGCATGGTTTTCATCTTTACCACGAGGTTCCATTGTCTCTTTTCCAGACTTGGCAGAAAAATTTGTGGCCACTATGCATACAACATGGGTAATGATGTTTCTATGATGGACCTATGTAATACAAAACAAAGGCCCGAAGAAACCTTCGCTAATTTCCTACAAAGATGGCGACATCTTATCAAGAAATTTCAGTGGGACATGCCAGAACAACATCAAATTGAACTATTCCAAAAGAACTTGGTGCTTGAACTTTCAAGACCCTTAATATCCCAATGTATCAAATCCTTCCAAAAATTCACCGATAAGGGCCTCACCCTCAAACGTGTATTGTTGGAGGAAGGAACCTTGAAACATTACCAGAAGTCGACACAAAGTTCTTCCTCTTATCATAACGACAAGCCAAAATTCTGGTCCAAGAACAAAAACGTGGTCAATGATGGTGTAACTAATGCAAAGCGGGTCCAAACCGTGGCCGCTCAACCAAAATCCACCACCAATAATCATCAATTCAATAATCAAAATAATCAAAATCAATCCCAAAAACCTCACAACAATGTCTCAATCCAGGGACGACCACCCCAATCGAATAACAGGACTCCAAGAGATTTCACTCCTCTGGCTGAGCCTATTGAAATGGTGTTTCAGAAACTTGTCCAAGCAGGTGCAGTGGTTTTTCCAATCACTCACCCGTTTGACCCCAATCAACCTAAACCAAGATGGTATAATGAAAATGAGTATTGTGAATACCATCGTATCAAGGGACATGATACAGGCAAGTGTATGAAACTGAAGATCTACATACAAGATCTCATTGATAGAGGTGAGATTGAAGTAGCAAATGCAAAACCTAGTAATAACAATGACAAACTCAAAATGTACTAGGAACCCTTCCCGAATCATGATAAAGAAAAATGCTCATCATCTAACGCAATGGGTTATGACTACGCTAATCACATAACCAGCTTTGATTTTTTAGTAGGTCGCATTGAACCTGCAGACAATCATGTCAATGTCAAAACCATCTAAGGAGTCAATCCTCCTTCACAAAGCAGACCAAATCCTGCTAGGATAGTCATTCAAGGCGCCATGCCTTCCACCTCCCATTTCCAGAATGACTGCAATGCAACTACACGCCAAGGTAAAGTCACCATCTAAGGAGTCCCTCATCCACCAAACCCCCCACCCATGTCTTCCACCTGCCAATATGACCTCCTTGATCAACTTGGGAAGACACCTGCATAGATCTCCATTTTGGAACTTCTCAAGACTTCCCCGGTCCATAAAGAAATTTTGGAACAAGCCCTTCTCCAATCACGCGTTCCTAATAACATCAATGCCACCCAATTCCAAGCCCTCATTGGAAACCTTTCTGCCTAGCAACACATTGTATTTAACTCCAAAGATGCTCCCACAGATGAAGACCATAACAAACCTTTGCACATCGAAGCTCTCATCCACAAGCACAAGGTCAAATGCATCTTGATAGACGGTGGATCCGGGCTTAATCTGTGTACATACAAATTAATAAAACAATTGGGACTTTCTGAGGATCTGATAGACACATCAAGAAGGATCACAATAAAGGCATATGATGATGCAAAAATAATTTCAAAGGGCATGATCACCTTACCTCTTCAAGTGGGCCCCATTACAATTGAAACCCCTTGCCAAGTACTAGATCTTGATCTCCCCTACAACATTCTCCTCGGGAGGCCATGGATTCATTCCTTGCAGGTCGTACCCTCCACCTATCACCAATGCATCAAATTCCCCTATAATGGAAGAGTGATCACTATCAAAGGTGATCCCCAACCTTTTCAATATTCCAAACTATTAGAGGGGAAGCATCTATATCATTGCCCACTAAATAGACCCTCGCCAACGCCTCCATCTAACACATCAAATGTTGCCTCCACATCATCCCAACCAAATAATCAAATCAAGATCTTGGACAATGGTTGTGGAGAATACAAATTGGAGGACGTCTTATTGATAGGCAACCTCCCTCTCTCTCCTAAGTCATTTGGCAAACCAAAAGAGCTCAAAAAGGACCCAAAACTAGTCATGCAATGCCAAAACACCACCTTCCAACAATGGGGCCCACTTGATAATGAGAGCCTTGAAGCAGATATCTCTTCATGGCTGTACAGGGAAGAGGATGAAGATCCAACAAGAATATCCAAAAAAATGTACCCAAAAGCATCTGCCATAGTTTAAAAAATGGGTTACAAAGGACACAGCCTGGGACCAGAGGAGAAAGGAAGAAAAGAACCCATAAATCCTATCTCCTACAGATACAACAGAGGCTTGGGGTACACCCCAGTGCCTAAGAATACTATTGTCGGTGCCCCTTCTAGTCCTTCTTTGGATATCAAAAGTGCCGACGAAGAAGAATTCCATGAAATGCCTTATGAATACAAGAAAGATATCTTCTTGGATGCTTACATCAATACCATCACCCCCGTAACCCTTCCCACTTCACATGAGCTACATCTTTTCCATCCTGAACTCATTGACTGGGGCCAACGAGACAAACCCACTTTAGATATCTGCATCGATGATAATGCTCTCATTGCTCTCCTGACAACGCAAAATCTGGAAGATTGTAACAGAATCGAGGGTATTCAACTACATGAAAAAGGGATACTTTGGTAGTCAGGTCAATGCCCTTAGCCACAAAAAAGATAATAAAAGGAAAAGACATGATTCCCTAGGTGAAAACCTCCCCGAGGCACCTTTGGATGAGCAAAAAATAAAAACAAAGCGCATATCCGAAAGTGAAAACCTGGAAAAGGCACTTAACGATGAGGGATTTGACCTCCCTACCATTGGTTACCTTCCACAGAACAAATCAAATTTGCTGATAGAAGAAACAGATAACATCAACATGGGCACCGAAGTCATTCTGAAAAATGTGCTCATTGCCAAATCCCTCACAGAAATAGAGAAACAAGACTTCATCAACTTCCTTACAGAGGTAAAAATCAATTTTGCATGGTCCTATTCTGATATGCCAGGGTTGGATCCTGCCTTGGTGGTTCACAATCTCATCGTCCACCCAGACGCAAAACCTGTAAAACAAAAATTGTGCAAAATGCACCCACATATTGCACTCCTGGTCAAGGCGGAACACCAAAAGATGTTAGACACAAAATTTATCAAACCAATAGATTATGCTGAATGGGTCTCCAACATTGTACCTGTCGAAAAACCTGCTGGGGGCATCCGCATCTGCATAGATTTATGAGATCTAAATATAGCTTGTCCTAAAGATGATTTCCTGCTCCCAAACATAGATATGATTGTGGACCTTACAACAGGACATGAGATGTTGTCGCTTATGGATGGGTTCTCTGGATACAACCAAATCAGGATTGTAGACGAGGATCAGCATAAAACTGCATTCACAACACCATGGGGAACTTTCTGTTATCGGGTCATGCCTTTTGGTCTCAAAAATGCTGAAGCTACATACCAACGTGCAATGACAACAATTTTTCATGACCTCTTACACAAAATTATGGAGGACTATGTGGATGATCTGCTAGGCAAATCAAAGACAAGAAAAGAACACATCCCCATTCTAAAGCAAATCTTTGAAAGATTAGAAAAATACAAAATACGGTTGAATCCAAAAAAGTGTGTGTTTGGAGTCACATCGAGAAAACTATTAGGATTCATTGTTTCCCGCAGAGGCATCAAGGTCGATCCTGCAAAAGTAAAAGCTATCATGGAAATGCCTCCACCAAAAACTCTCAGACAACTGCCCAGTCTCCAGGGAAAACTCTAGTTTGTCAGACGTTTCATTTCACAACTAGTAAATAAGTGCCATCCATTTGCACACCTCCTGCACAAGGACACAAAATTCAAATGGGACTGCTTATGCCAAAAGGCCTTTGAGAAACTAAAAGAATATCTAGCATCACCTCTGGTATTGATGCCTCCTGCTCCTGGAAAACCCCTTATTTTGTATATATGTGCTACTGCAGTGGCATTGGGGGCATTATTGGCATAGACAGATGATCAAGGGAAAGAACATGTCATTTACTACATCAGTCGTACACTAGTAGGGTATGAACTCAATTATACCCCCATTGAAAGAGCATGCTTGGCATTGGTGTTTAGCACACAAAAACTCCGACACTATATGCTAAACAACAAAACAAAACTAATTGCTAAAATCGATGCACTTAAATATCTCTTGTCCAAAGCTGCTCTCACTGGCCGAACGGTTAAATGGGTCATGCTCTTAAGTGACTTTGACATTGAATATGTGGATAGAAAAGAAATCAAGGGACAAGTCATTGCAGATCAGTTGGCTGAAGCTCCACTTCCAGTTGATCATCCTCATCTCATAGAATTACCAGATGAGCTCATTATGACTGTTACCACATCCTCCACATGGCAATTGTATTTTGATGGCTCCTACACTCAAAATGGATCGGGGGCAGGAATATTATTGGTCACACCTCAAGGAGATGGCATCCCAAAATCATACAAGATAGCCTTTGCATGTACCAACAACATAGCAGAATATGAGGCCCTCATCACAGGTTTACGCTTGGCTATCCACTGGAAAATAAAGGAATTACAAATCTATGGTGATTCCCAGCTCGTCATAAAACAAGTCAATGATGAATACTAGACAAAAGATGATAAACTCCTTCCCTAGTGTACCATGGTTGAAGATCTTAAGCAACATTTCACAGCAATCAAGTTTGATCAAATCCAACGAACAAACAACAGGGTTGCAAATGCAATGGCCACCATTGGCTCCCTCCTTCAAATGCCAGCACACAGTCAGAAGTGTGAGTTCTTGGTTGAGCAATTGTTTATACCGGCATATGACCTACCAGAGTCTGAAATGGTGTGTGTTCTCGTTGGTCCTGAGTCCCCTTGGTACCAAGAAACCTTCGCTTTCCTCAAAGACAACACCATTCCCCCACACCTCAACAAAACCCAACAACAAACCTTCATTCGCTAATGTGCCCGTTACACCATCCTTGTAGACACCTTGTTCAGAAGGCATTTTGATGGTTCCCTCCTAAGGTGTTTAGATAAACAAGAAGCAGAATGGGCATTACGCGAAGTACACTAGGGTATCTGTGGGGCACACTCAAGTGGACTCACATTGGCTAAATTTTTTTTGAGAACAGGATACTATTGGCCTAAAATGGAAGAAGATGCATACAACTATGGGAAGAAATGCATCCCTTGCCAGTAGCATGGTGACAAGATTCATGCACCGTCACAAGAATTGCAGCCATTCATTACACCATGGCCCTTCTCATAGTGGGGGCTCGATCTCATTGGGAAAATCCACCCTTCATCTTCCAACGGACATAAATTCATTATCACTACCACCGAATACTTCACCAAGTGGGTAGAGGCTATCCCTCTTACTTTCACCATCGGCAAGCAAATATCCAAGTTCATCCTGAACTACCTAATCTGCCAGTATGGCATTCCAAAAGTTATCATCACAGATAATGGTAAACAATTTAAAAACCAGGATGTCAAAGAACTTTGCCAAAAATTCAACATCTAGCACCACTTCTCCACTCCATATTAACCCCAAGGCAATGGCCAAGCTAAGGCTTCTAATAAAACCCTAATAAAAATCCTCAAAAAGACAGTCAATGAAGCGGGTCGTGATTGGCACCTCCAAATCCATCTTGCATTGTGGGCCTATCGCATCTCCATCCGCACCCGCACAGGTGCCACTCCTTATTCCCTAGTATTTGGTTCCGAAGCCATCCTTCCCATTGAGATTGAGATCCCCTCTTTAAGGGTATCGCTGCAAAACATCCTACCAGAGGAAGAATACAGAATTGCCCGCTTACAAGAGCTAGAATTATTAGATGAAAGGCACCTCAAGGCCTTGAATCATCTTCAGGTATATCAAAACCGTCTGTGCATGAGTTATCGTAAAAAATTCAGAACCCGAGAATTCCAAGTTGGTGATCTTGTCCTCATGGAGAATCAGAAAAATCTACAAGAAAGAGAAAAGAAAGGCAAGTTCGAGCCTAATTGGCTTGGACCATATGTAATCACATCGAAATATGGATCAGAAGCTTATCAGTTGGTTACTCCTAAAGGTGATCCTGTGGATGATTCAATGAATATCATGCACCTCAAAAGATTTTATGCTTAGTCCTCAGAAAGTCTTAAATTGTCAAAAAAAAAAAATCAATAAAAAAAAAAAATGAGAAAAAGATCCTTAAAAAAAAATAAAAATCATCACTTTGGTGAAAAACCTGGCAAACAGGCGCCTTATGACACAAAAAGAAAATTAAAAAAATAGAAAAAGAAAGAAAAACAATTCATCCATTAGTGAAAATCACTTGGTGGCGCTATGGACAAGTACCTTGGTGAAAACCTGTGTGCAGGCACCAAGGTAAATAACCGGATCCACTGTCTATCATGTCGATACTACAAATCATCCGCCATCCAGCTCATCCATGCGCAACATTCCTTCTTTTCCCCCTCCCAATAAAACATGTGTATGACGATGAGTCTTTACTTGAGTCATGAATAAGGAATGTCCCATTGAAACTGAGCTTTTATGCCTCTGTGTAAGCTTCAAGAAGTCTTGAGAAACAATCCCAAGTCCACAAGTCACTCTCCAAAACTATTAAATCACTTGCCTAATCCAAAAGCCCACTTTGCCCTAAGGATGACTCCTTCCCTCGCCTGGCAACCTAATCCTCCATCCTAGTTCTACTCTTGGCAAGAGGTATCATTTGGTCACAAGGAAGAGACTTGTTAGATTTTGTTAGATCTTTTCATATAGACTTGCATCTTTTGCCCTACGACTACCACTATTTACAACTGCCTGGATTCTTTCATATCAAGGTACGTTATGATAGGCGCATACTGGGGGATATTTCATAGTATGGAATGTTTTGGATCCTTCTTGTATAAACCAGCGACCTGGTACTAGTGTTTATCAACACTTACCTTCTCGTGTACAAGAGGTATCAGTGTGTTTGAGGGTTTCCTTGCACGAAACCACAACTTTGTATTAGTGTTTCTTAACACTTGCATTGTTGTGTGCAAGAAATTCCCGTTTGTCTACAGAGTCAGTCCATGCCCTGGGTTTCTCATGGCATCCTGATTTCTATAATCAGTGGTGCAAGTCACTCAAGGCAACATCAAACTAGGTTGGCTCTCCACATTTGTTGTGCACAAAATCTCACTATCATTCCATCAAAACCCTAAACTCAATAATCTCATGGAGTTCTCAATTGCCTCCGTTTTCCTCTGTGGTCTCGCATCTCGTATTCTTCTTTCCAAATACCTCACGACTGCTTCATACTTATTCCTCATTTATCCCTTCCACCCTAATTTTTCTTCCTCTATTTCTTCCTCACATAATCAATTCTGATTCTGATTCATGTCTTATACAGGATGTATCCTTCCTGAAACCAGACGCTCTGATCATGTCTTATACAGGATGAATCCTTCCTGAAACCAGACGCTGTGATCGATCATGTCTTATACCATATGAATCCTTCCTGAAACCAGACATTGTGATCGATCATGTCTTATACAAGATGTATCCTTCCTGAAACCAGACACTCTGATCATGTCTTATACAGGATGAATCCTTCCTGAAACTAGACGTTGTGATCGATCATGTCTTATACAGGATGTATCATTCTTGAAACCAGACGCTCTGATCATGTCTTATACAGGATGAATCCTTCTTGAAACTAGACGTTGTGATCAATCATGTCTTATATAGGATGATTCCTTCCTGAAACCAGACGTTGTGATCGATCATGTCTTATGCAGGATGAATCATTCTTGAAACCAGACGTTGTGATTGATCATGTCTTATACAGGATGAATCCTTCCTGAAACCAGACGTTGTGATCAGTTATGTCTTATACAGGATGAATCCTTCTTAAAACCAGATGCTTTGATCATGTTTGTCTTATACAGGATGAATCCTTCCTGAAACCAGACTGAATCTAGATCTTATCAATCAAATCAAATCAAATCTATTGGGAAATCAATCTTGCAAAACTCCAAAGATCAATTACCTCAATTGATCTCCCGAGGGGGCATCACCATACCGTAATCTATCAATCAAGAGCTGGGGCATCCTATCAAACTAATATCAACACCAAAACAAGATTATTCTTTGAATCAATGCGTCATCACACCTCGCTTCAAAGAGGGGCAAAATGTAGACACTTAAAAATAATTATTTTAATTATTTTTAATTCCTTGAATAATTAATTAATTAATTATGTTAATTCAAATTCTCCTCAATATTAATTAAATATAATTAATATTGTCACTATAGCATGTGATTGATTTATTTAATAAATCAATCCCTTTCTTTATTCTTCTAAAAAATCAAATCCTCACAAATCTTCCTCTTAGCTAATTAATTTCAATTAATTAGTTAGCCTACATGATTCCTACAAATCATCTTCTTAATTCATCATTAACCTAATAAATTCTTCTAGAAACTCCCTAAACTCACTTAACATTATTCTTCTAATTTTTTTAATTCCCTCCACTCATTCTCTCTCCTAGTCAAATTATCCTAATCCCACCTAACATTTCCTCTAATTCCCCTCTTAATGAATCATTAATGGCTAATCAGCAAGATTAGCCACAAGGTCAACTCCTTGCTTTTAAATACTCTTTTCCTAGTTGAATGTAAGATTTTCGAAATTTCACATTCCTCCAAGCATCCCCTCTCCCAAGGAATTTTTAATTCTTTTTTTATTCCTCCAATCCCCATGATATCCTTTTTTGGAGAATTTTTAATTCCTCCAATGCACCTTGTGGAGTGTGGAGATACGAAATGCCTTTAAGGCATATTTCTTGGTCTCCACACCCTCTCTTGGACCTTGTGTGAGCTCACAAGTAAATCCTAGCCCTTCATCTTGAATCCATCCTAGCCATTTGTTTTTCTCTCCTCTTCCTATAAATAAAGGGCTCCATCCCTTCATTCAAAAACATCTCGAAATCTAGTAAGCTTATGCTGCCCTTTTGAGCCCAAGAAATCATCTTGGCAACTTGATCATCTCATCCTTATCATTTTCCAAATCCATTCCATTTGTGCACAACATTGGAGAGCCATCCACATCCAGCAATCAAAGGAGCACATCAAGTGGAGCATTATCAAGGGGCGCCTTCACTTCATCAGGCTCAATCCGAAGGAGAAGGTAAAATAGCAAGGTGAAATGGTCTTTTCATGATATTTTAGCATTTTGCATGTTTATTTCATTATGTTTTTTATCATTTGACCTTCTAATCTATTTTCCCCTCTTCACTATTTTAAATCTGGAAATAGAAAGTTGAAAAATATAATTACAAATCAATATTCAATTATAATTGCAAGAAGTAATATGCTTTTGTAATATGAATGATGAGATACAGTAATAAGATTAATGAATACCAATCTCTTACAATTGTCATTAATCCTCATCAAATTCAAAGCTTTCTTGATTCTTGTCTGTGGTTTGAGTTTCTTCACTCTGAGACTGCATACCTTCGTTGAACTACATCTCAATGCTACCAGTAGGTGACGGTCCAGTACATGGGGCAATAGTCCCACTGGCACTTTGGTTTGAAGTGTTTCCCAAACGTCTTCTTTCACATTTGGACCTCCATATTTGCAGTGCCCTATCGTAAGGAAAAGTGTGGACATCATACCTAGATGTATAGAGCCTCAAGGAATTTTCCAAATTTTTGTCTAGTTTGTTTCTTAGCTTTGATTTTAGGACCCCCAAAGCACTGAAAACTCTCTCATCTTCCACCGAACCCAATATCATGGTAAGACATAAATCAGCAAGCTTCACATATTCTTGCATTGAATCACGCAACGTTTTGTTCTCAGCTACAGTTTTCCAAAGCCTTGTTATTGATCCCTCTTCGCAGGGGTTCTCCATTTTGGCATATTGTTCTCTCATAGTGTATGCAAAATGAGATGATTGCTCTCGAAGATGAGTTTCGTCTAATATTCCATTTATAGTTACTCCATTCAATTCTCTAGATATGCAAAATTGTTTTATCAAAGTCAGTAGCTTACTTCGAAAATCGGTTGCACTGTTGAGGCTCCAATAATGAGGAAACACGATAGACATAGCTTTGAGTAGGTTGTCAGGGGGGAATCTGCTTCTAATTTGTGAGGAAAGATCATACGCAATTTTCTTCACAGAAGTAGTTACGGTCTCAACAATGTTGTCGAAATCTTCCCTTGTAAGTCTTGCTAGTTGCTTCCTGGGGCGCTTTCTTGGTTCCTCGAGATCGACCGTGGCATAGAAGTGCATTGGTATCTCAACTCCTCATACATTGGCACATACCTCCCCGTCTGCACCAATTTGTAAAACGTTATCAGGATTGTTCAAATCTGTGAGTGTCCGCCACTTAACAAATTTTTCATCAGATAGTGTTGGTTGATTTTGATAGAGATTGTCGAGGGTCATGCATGTCATCTTACGCAGTGTAGCATATTCTGCAATATATAGAGCTCTTTTTTGGGCAGCCTTCATAATATTCATCATTTCCTCTAGCATGGGCAGAAGAGCTGCTAAAGTTAAGATTGTCTCTATATTACTTAACCTGCTAAGAAGTTCAGGAAATTTTGATTGATCTGATTCGTCGCAAGTTGTGTGAAATAGTCCAATCAAGGATGGATATTCTGAAAAACACTCAATGCACTAGACCATCCAAAGAGATCCATCTGGTATCATTATCCTTGAGAAGCTTGTTCCCATCAGTTATTCCATCAACAAAGTGTTGAAATTCCATAAATCGCTTGTGACTTCGACAGAAGTGTGAGTACAACTCTCTGATTAAAATTTCATTTTTTTTAACCAAAGGAAACTTGCTCACAATTCCAAAAGCTAGATTCATTCTGTGAGCCATGCAGTGAATTGTAGTAATGTACGGTGCAAATGAAGTTTCAATCTTTGTACAAAGACCGTTCTTATGACCTTGCATTACTGAAGCTCCATTTGCTCCAACACAAACCAATTTTTTGGCTACCGTCATGTCATCTATACCTCCATATTCAATTAAACTTCTCTTTACTAGTCGAAATAAATTTTCTGTTGTCGTACTCTCCTTCACTTTAGCAATAGATAGTAGATGAGGTTGGCAGGTATGATTCTCTACAGTATAAACATGCATGCATACCCATAAAGTATTGTCTATTGCCATAACTTCGTCTAAAGAAAATGCAATAGAGTTTGACTCTCTTATTTTTTCCTTTACATCTTCTTTTTCAACCTCAGCAAGATAACTTGCCCATTCTCATCCACTGTTTACTAACCAGTGTCTATTAGCATAGTTAGGAACTTTCAAAAAGTGTAATAAACCACTAATTGATGGGAAATCTGTCATAGCACGCCCTCTGCTCAAAATATAAAAAACAAAGCTTAACTGGACAACTTTTCCCAATTGTTCTATTTGCATTGCTTTTCCAAAAATAACTTCAATAGAACCTTTAACTTCAGCAGGCTTCATCGATATTTTCTCATAAAAATAATACTCTTCAGCATTCCTCACATGCTTACATTCCTCCTTTGTTTTCCATCTTATCACTGATTTTTCAACCCTGTCTATCATTTATTTTTCATAAACTTTACCCATATGCTTTTCTATGGTGTCAAATTTTAGCTGCAACCTAATTTCCTTGTTATGTTTCCAAGTGCAAATCTTACACCTGCATTCTATTGGAGGCTCGCCTTCAATTGGATTCTGCATTGGTTCAATGAATGGATACTTTGATGCCCAATTAATTTGAAAATTCCTTGCTGACATATCCCACTCCCGATCCTTTTTTGATTGTGGTTCACCCTTTTTTGATATTTCTTTTCTTTTCCCCTTCCGTGCATTATCATCAATGGCATTATCACCCAAGTCAATTATATCATTCCGGCTAACTTGGGTATCTACCAGATAATCTTCTTCAAGATCATCCTGATCTGAGATATCAGGTTCGCCGTCATCTTCAACATGCGGTGCAAGTGGCGAATTTTGTACTTGTACATGTGATGATGTACCTTCCTGATTTTCACCACAATCTTTTCCAATACCAAAGTACGAAGACAACGTTCTTCTTTTTGTTGGCCTCTCCTGGCCTTCCCCACATTCAGGTTTCCTACCCGTCTTCCTGTTCGACATCTCCAACGAAATAAAGGTTGCCAAAAAATTATCAATTTGTTGAAGAAGCAATAATAGACTATAATGTATAATATACCACTTCAAAATATGATTGCTCACCTTTAGGCTTTAGGTCACTAGCAGTTGCCAATGCACTCAACAACAATGATTTTGCTTGGTCTGAAACTTCGCTATTGATAAGAATTCAAAGCCTAGAACCCACCAGATTGCGTTGAGATAGATCTGATCTTTGCATATATTTATACCAATCCATATATGGTGAATTATGTGGGAATTTTATATGGTATACAAATATTTGGTGAATCCCACGTAACTATAACACGCCTTATGTAATTTTTGAGGCGATTATAGGTCATCCAAATAATAGGTGAATACAATATAGTTGGCAAAAGTTGGGGTGAATGGAGACACGCGTCGGCAAGATGTCGAGTGAATTGGGTCCCCCTGGCTAACAAATCTTCACATGCCTATAGGCGAATTAAGGTCATCTATTAAGGCAACCTCAGAGAGTGTAGGCGAAACAATTAAATTTACCGTGTGTCCACCATATATTGTATTGGCGAAATCATTGCATAGAAACATTTAATTGCATAAAATATATGGCGATCGGGTCGTGACTTTGACGGAAATTGATAATGTTCTGGCGACATGGCCGCCCCCAGTCGGTACAAAATATTCACCATTTCCGACATGGCCGACGTGAAAAAATCACCATTGGCAAATATTCACCACTAAAGTAATCTCTTCCGACGAGTATGAACATTCAAAGGAAAAAAAATGCGGGGGGACTAATAGACCTCAATAAATTCTTTAAGCTCCTATTCATCACTTCGATTTGCCCATCTGTTTGTGGATGGTAGGCTGATCCAAAAGATAGGTTGGTGCCAAGATTTTGCCAAAGTGTCTTCCAAAAATGACTCATGAACTTTGAGTCTTTATCTGAAACAATGCTCATGGGTAAACCAGGTATCCTTACTATTTCCTTAAAGAACAAATGAGTTATTTGGCATGCATCATGAGTAGTCTTGCAAGGCACAAAGTGGGCCATCTTACTAAATATGTCCACAATGACATAAGTTCTGTCAAATCCCTACTGTGTCCTTGGTAAACCTACTACAAAGTCCATACTAATGCATTCCCAAGGTCTATTTGGTATGGGAAGAGGTTGGTATAAACTGGCATTTGAAGAAGTACCTTTGGCCTTTTGGGAAACTATGCAAGTCTCCACATACTTTTTCACATCTTGCTTCATCCTTGGCCAATAGTAGTACCTTTGAACCAACTCTTGAGTCTTATTGACTCTAAAATGTCCACTAAGGCTACCATTATGCTTCTCTTGTATGAGATTTTCTCTCATTGATCCTCTAGGCACACAAAGTTGTCCACCTCTAAACAATAGTCCATTTTGCAAAGTAAAATCAGAATATTCACTATGAAAATGATTTTGATACTCCTTACACACCTCGTAGGCATTTGACAAGTCTTTATCCTCTAGGTATAGGTCTCTAAAACTATCAACTCCTATGCTCCTCAATCGGATTTCTTGGACTGTCAAAAGTCTCCTGCTTAATGCATCAGCAACCCGGTTTAACTGCCCTTTCTTGTGCTTGATCGTGAATGTGTAGGCTTGCATGTACTCCACCCATTTCATGTGTTTATGACTGAGTTTGTCTTGTGAGTTTAGAAAGCTCAATGCTTGGTTGTCCGTATAGAATGCAAATTCCTTAGGAAGGAGATAGTGTCTCCACTTCCTCAAAGCATGCACTAAAGCATATAGTTCCAAGTCATAAGAAGAGTACTTCCTCTTTGCATCACTTAGATTCTCACTATGGAAAGCTACTGGTCTTTCTTCTTGGCTTAGGACAACACCTACTGCAACATTGCTTGCATCACATTCCACTATGAAAATTTCTCAAAACTAGGCAACACTAGCACCAGTTGAGTAGCTATCTTCTCCTTCAAGGTTTCAAAACCTCTATTTGCTTGTTCACTCCACTGAAAATTTGCCTTCATTCCACCTCTAATGGTGTCTAACATTGGTGCACATATAGCACTGAATTGCCTAATGAACTTCCTATAGTACTAAGCTAGTCCATGGAAGCTTCTCACCTCTGTTGCTGACTTAGGAGTAGGCCAATTTACTATGGCCCAAACCTTGCTGGGATCCATCTTGAGGTTTCATTGAGACAACACAAACACAAGGTAAACCAACTCCTTCTTAACAAATTCACACTTATCCAAGTTCATGGTTATCTTTTCATCATACAATCTTTGTCGCACATCTTGCAAATGATTAATATGATCTGCCCTATCCCTACTAAAAATGAGAATATCATCTAGATATACCACCACAAATTTACCTATGAAGCCCTTCATCACCTCATTCATGAGTCTCATGAAGGTTCTTGGAGCATTGGATAAGCCAAATGGCATTACAAGCCATTCATAAAGACCCTTTGTAGTCTTAAATGCAGTTTTCCATTCATCGCCCTCCTTAATCCTAATTTGGTGGTATCCACTTTTAAGGTCAATCTTAGTAAAGTACTTGGCTTCCCCTGAACAATCCATTAGGTCTTCTATTCTAGGAATTGGGAACCTATATTTGATGGTGATCCTATTTATAGCTCTATAATTAGTACACAATCTCCAAGTACTACCTTTCTTTGGGGCTAACACAATAGGGACAGCACAAGGGCTAATGTTTTTCCTAATTAGGCCTTAGTCTAAGAGCTCTTGGATTTTCTTGGCAATCTCAACATTTTATTGGGGAGTCATCTTGTAAGCTACCTTGTTAGGTAAGGATGCTCCAAGGATGAAGTCTATTTGATGGCTTATGGTTCTTTCAAGAGGTAAGGCAGTTGGTTGTCCATCACTCACTATGCATTTGAACTTCTTCAACAAGTCTTGAACCTCTTTTGGCAATTCTGGCTGCTCTTTCTTGTCTTCCTCTTTAGGCTTCATTACTAGTGCAAACCCTATACCTTCACCTTCCTCGAGTGTCTTCAAGAATTGCTTTTCACTCACCAAAAGAACATTAGGACATGCTGCCCTCTTTTCACTTTCCTTAAGGATAGATTGAATCTTGAATGTGACTCCATCTTTCTTGAATGAGTATGCATTATTGGCTCCATCATGATTAGCTTGTCTATCAAATTTCCATGGTCTTCCCAATAGAAGATGGCACGCATCCATGGGTAGGACATCACCTAACATCTTGTCCTTATACCTCCCAATAGTAAAATCCACCCATGCTTGCTCATTGACTAGGACATGTTGGCCTTTGTTCAACCAGGTGACATTATAAGGGTTGTTGTGAGGTATCCTTTGCAATTTGAGCTTACTCACTGCCTCTTCTGACAAAATGTTGTCTATTGACCCTGAATCAATGATCACTTTGCAAACTTTGTCCATAATCTTGCATTTGATCTTGAATATGGACCTTCTTTGGCTTGTCTCTTCTGTAACCATTTCTTTGATCAAATTTCTCCTTATCATCAAGTTTTCACCTACCTCTGATTCTAAGGCAACCTCTGAAGTCTTTCTACTTGAAGACTCTTCTTGAAGATAGTTCACTCTTCTTTCACCAACATCTAATGATGATCCCTTCTCTGGACACCTATATGCTGGATGAACAAGTTGGTTGCAATGGTAACACTTCATTGTTGCAAAATATGAGGAACCTCTACCTTGTCCACTAGATCTTCCTCTAAAGTCACTATTTGATCCCCTTCCTCTATTGTATCCTCCTTTACTAGTGTCACTCTCTTGCTGCTCAGTGATTTTAGGCTCACCTTGTGTTCTTTGTTCAGAACTTCTTCCTCCAAAGCCTCCCCTATGGCCTCCATTGTCTTTTCCCCTACCTCTGCCCCTATTGTTGCTTGAGTCATGTCTTCTTTTCAGGTTTTCTTCCACCTTAAGGTAAAGTTGATAGGTTTGATGTACTGTCTTTGGGCTCATTAGATTGATTTCTTCTTGAATGTTCAACCATAGATCATTTAGGTACCTAGCAACTTGAGACTCTCTTCTTCCACCACATGAGATCTAAGGCTAAGTTTATGGAACTCCTTTGTATAACTACTGACATCAAGGTCTTTTTGTCTTAAGTTTTGTCTTTTTCTATGAATTTGCACTTCATAGTCATCAGGGAAATAGACTTCTTTGATTTTGACTAACATCCCTTTCCAAGAAGAGATGGGTGCTTTTCCCGTTTTCTTCCTCTCATCTTGCGCAAATTTCCACCATGTGAGAGCAGCTCCTCTCATCCTTGACTTGGCTACCTTGACTCTTTGGGCTTCAGTAATGCCTTCACATTCAAAATGGTTCTTCATGCCTTCTATCCATTCTATGATCACTTCTGCCTCCATCTTACCAGTGAACAATGGCAATCCTTCTAGTGATTTACCACTTAAGGCCTTCAATGCCTTCAAGAAAGGTTCTTGTTCTAGGACAGGGTCAGGTTTAGGTACGTTGTCAATCTCTGACACTTCTTTACCCTTCCCTTCTACTCCTTCAACCTTTACCAACACTTCATCTGCCTTGGTTTCAACCTCACCAAGCTTACTCTCCAATTCAAGAAACTTCTCCTTCAGGAGTCTATTCTCTTCCTCCTGATCATCCAATTTCTTTGCCAACTCTACATTGGTCACCATGTTGTTGTCTCCTACATATTCCACTGAGGACATGTACTCACCTAGCCCAAACCTTATAGGTGCTAATACCAATTTGATGGGGTTCACCTAGCTTGCTCACACTTCACCTAGTTGGTGTTGCTCAATTCCACCAACTCTCCAGGCTTAGCTATGCTCTAAGACCTCCAATTCCTTCTCAATCTCTTCTAGGGCTTGCTTCTTGTCAACTTCAAGGTGTTTTCTTCAAGTGTTTAACTAGGAACCCTACCAATTTACAATGTCTCTCATGTGCTCATTATGGTTGTCTTGGCTCCAACTTGTCAATTTGACCTCCTACTATTGTGAGTTGATGGAGAGGTCTGGAGGTGCCATCTAACATGTTTTGAATACCTTTTGGGTCCATTTGAGGTTTTCAATCATTAGATTTCTTACCTATTTCACCGTTTTGCCTAGGAAAGGGCTACAAGGAATTAGCCCTATTAGGCCTCCAAAATCCGGTTTTCTAGGGCTTGAGAGAAAATGGTCCAAAGGACACTACAACAAGCTTTGATTTTCTTAAAAGATACACTTAACCTCAAGTGATTTTTTTAGTTTTGGTTCCTTATCCTAGCGTACAATTCCCTAACCCAAAAATGAGGGTTTTGAAGGGTTTCTAGGCCTTCTAACCGGCAGTGACTGGTCAAGTTTGTGTTTGAGAAACAAATGGTCTTGTCAAGGCTTCCCCTTGCATTGGAAACTTTGTACTAACTTCATGGACCCCTCCAAAAGGTTATATTATGATTTTGGTATTCACCCCTGCACTTTGCACACCAAATTCACCCCGTCTCCTCTAGTCGGGTTGCTCCTGGACTAGCCTAGAACAAGGTGATAGTCATATCAAACTCCATCTTCAACACTTGTCCCTGCATATGTACACTGTACAAGTGGTTTCATTCCATGTACCAACAGGTCATGATGGTAGCACGGAGGGAAGTCATGGGGCAACCATTTTACACAAAAGAGCTATTTACAAGACAAAACTGGTTGTTTGCAAACAAAACCAAGAAAACACCAACACACACTACCTAGAAAACTTGAAATTAATTAAAAGACTCTGAAAAACACCAAATAAACTCAATCCATTACTAGATCTATGTATTCAATCCATTTGTATTCACAATATGAGCAAAATAAGCCAAAATGATGACAAACAGTCCAAAAATGAGTAGTTTCAGATTGTTGATCTTACAAAACAAAGACTCCAACCTTGGTAACCATGCAAGAGAAGGTTTTTATAGTATTCCCCATGTGTGGAGGCATTATAGGGTGTTGGGCTATCCCTAGCTCCATCGCTAAGCATTTTAGGACAAAAATTGTCATGACAACTTTCAAAAGTTGTCATGACAACTTTTTGCAACTTTGCACTTTTTGCACTTTTTGCTTTCCTAATCTATGAAACCTATTCTAAGTCATTACTCATGAATTTTCAAGAATTCCTAAGATTATTTTAACCCTCCCTTATGCTTGTACCAAGTTTTGACACTTTGACCATCAAGAAGGTCAATTACCTACGCAAACCACTACTTATGCACAAAATGCAAACCTAAAAAGAACTAACTCAATCTAGGCCTACATTTTACTCATCACCCTCACTCTGGACCCTCTTGGAGTCCTTATTCAATACCTGACTTGGCTAGGGTCAGTACAAACCAAAATGAAAAAAATCTCTAAGCCTAAGTCCTAGGTGCTCTTGCACCAGCAGGAAAGCATTCAAGCATTGGAAGCCATTGTAAGTACACCTTCTGATACTGAATATATTGATGTCCATGGTTTAGAAATTGTTTTTGAAGTTTGGGAGAAGTTAGAATTAATCTATGGTGGTGATAATCATGTTCAAAAGGCTAAAAAAGAGAGCTTTAAAGGAAAGTTTGATGATATGAGAATGATGGAAGAAGAAAATATCACTCAGTATGGACAAAGGATAAAGGAAGTTGTCGGTGGAATCAAAAGTGTTGGTGGTACTATAGATGAAGACATTGTGGTGAGTAAAATGCTTAGAACCCTATTGCCTGCCTATGCCATTAGAGTGTCTTCTATTCAAGAGTTGAGGTCAGTCAATAATGATAAGGTTACTATTGATTCTTTGATTGGTAAGATCACTTCTTTTGAGTTGAATAGTTTTGATAACAGTGTACCTAAGACAAAATCTGATTTCAAAGCATCTGTATCTAGTGTACTGGTGAGAAAAGGGAAAGATGTTTGTCATAGTAATGAATGCAGGTCAAGTCATCATGGCGATAGAAAAGCTGATGTGGATGATGAAGATAATCTGATGGAATTTGAAGCTCTATTAACAAAAAGACTTCCTAGAGGCACCAGTAAGTACAAAGGCAAGCTACCTCTTATGTGTTTCTCTTGTAACAAGATAGGACATATAGCTGAAAATTATTTTAATAGTGATCAAAAGGAAAAGTTTATAAAATATAAGGGAAAAGGAAAGAAACAATATTATGTTGCAGTGGATGAAGGTGCTACTGATGAAGAATTTGAGGATAAAGACAATGAGGAGATTGTTTTTGTTGTTGTTAAGGAAGATGTGTCTGATAAGAAGGCTTTAGTATCTCACATTGACAATAGTGATGAATGGATTATTGACAGTGGTTGCTCACACCACATGACCGGTGATAAGAACAAGTTTATTTCTCTTGAAGAATTCGATGGCGATGTACTAAGGTTTGGGAATAGTTCACCTTGTATGGTAAACGGTAAAGGTTCTATCTCTTTGAATGGTAAAAGTAATGTTGATGATGAATATTGGGTTGAAGGTTTGAAAAATAACTTGTTGAGTGTTGGTTAGTTGAATGACAAAGGTTATCATTTTGAGTTTAAGAATGGAGTGTGCAGGATCTTAGCATGCAAAGGAGAACTGATTGCTACCGGTAAACAAACTAAAGGTAACTTATTCCATCTGAATGCTAGTGTAAACAGTTGTTTGGTTGCTAAGGTTGAAGATAGTTGGTTATGACATAGAAGGTTTTGTCATGTGAACTTTGATAATGTGGTTAAGGTCAGCAAGTCAAATATGGTTAGAGGTATGCCACAACTTGTTAAACCAGACAATGTGATGTGTAAAGAATGTAAGTTGGGTAAGATGACTACATCTTCTTTAATCCTTTTCTTCTGAGCATATTCTAGATTCGGTGCACACTGACTTATGTGGTCCTATGAGGACTAGAAGTTTTTATGGTGACAAGTATTTCATGTTATTTACTGATGATTTTTCTAAAATGACATGGGTTACTTTTTTAAAGGAAAAGTCAGAAGTTTTCAGCAAGTTCAAGGCATTCAAGACCTTAGTAGAAAAGGAAACCGGTAAGAATCTTAAGTGCCTAAGATCTGACTGGGGTGAAGAGTTTACATCAGATGAGTTTATGAAATATTGTGATGAAAATGGAATAAAGAGGTAGTTATTTGCTCCAAGGACACCACAACAGAATGGAATTGCAGAAAGGAGAAACCAGACCATTGTTGAAGCAACAAGGACTATGTTGATACTAGGAGATGTACCTAAGATGTTTTGGAGAGAAGCAATCAACACTGCAGTATACACATTGAACCGGGTACTGGTGAAGAAAGGTAATGACAAGACACCCTATGAGTTATGGTATGGTAGAACTCCTAGTGTTAGTTATTTCAAAGTTTTTGGCAGCATGTGTTTTATAAAAAGAGATGATTATACTGGTAAATTTGACCCTAAAAGTGATGAAGGAACTGATGCTCTGTTAAATGGACAAGGTTAGTCTAAGATAAAACACACACACACAAGAAACCGTCAGTGTTAGTCAATAAAAAACTAATCTAAACGGGCATATCAAAAGAGATACTAAAAACATGAAAGCATATTTAACTAAAGAAGCAAATATGATGAGGCATCTCCAAATACCTCCTAACATGCTCTTAGCTTCTTCTCCCTTGTTCCTCTCCTCTCCAAGTTCCAAAATAGTGTAGCTCTCAGCAGCTTTTTGCACTATGGATGTTTATGGAGGATTGAGATTTGAGTATTTTTGCTCTAAATGTAAAATGAAAAGCTAAAATACTAGATGATAATAAAATGATTGATTTTAACCCAAAACAGCAAGATTTTAGTTTGCTATGCTAAATGCTCTTTAAAATGCCTATAGGTTAAATGCATACAAGTTTTTCAGGATCTGGATTATGAAGAAATGGGCTCTATTTATAGGAAAAATGGAGCAATGGATGGTTGAGATTGAGTAATCTTAACAAGGGTCAGGATTGAATGATTTCAAATCCATGTGAGGGTTTTTAACCCAATCCCAGGATGACAAGTGTCAATGTGAGATAGGTTGAGAGGAGAGGGAATAAGCATTAAATGCTTGACATGACTTTGGGAGTTAGAGTCAAGGTTAGTTTGAATGAATAAACTCTTTATTCAAAGAATAAAGTTTTTATCCAATGGATAAACTCTTGTGCAAAGGCAAGAAGGATAAATATGGTCAAAGCAATAAATGCTTGGGGGGACAAGTTTGAAATAACCATAAATGGTTATGTAAGAGCCATAAATGGTCATGTAAGAGCCATTAGTGGTTTTTGAAGACTTTGGGGGTTAATTTGTTGAACACACAAAGCATTAAATATTTTTCAAAGACTTTTGAAGTCTTTGAGAAGTGACTTCATTTTGCTTAGGAATGTGACAATAATTAGGGGATGGATTAGGCTAATCAGGAAGGGGTTAGAAGAATCTAGAAGGGGATTAGATTTTGCAAGTGGATTTGGTGGGTGAGGGAAAATAGAATTTTATTAAAATAAAAATTCATTTATTTCAATAAATGTGTGCAAGTTGTATTTGTAGGAAAATGCAAGTGGGGGGGGATAATGATTTAAATAAATGTTTTTATTTAATTTATTTAAAAAAGGAATAGGGGGTTTTAATTAAATAAATAGATTTTATTTATTTAATTGATTGTGAATTTGACTTAATGAATTAATTAAAATAAATTGAATAATTTATTTAATTAATAGAAGAACATTTGGGAATAAATTAATTAAATATTAATTTAATTAACTGATGGTTAGTGGAATTTTAATCAAATAAATAGTGAATATTTATTTAATTAAGCTGGACAGATTTGTGTGACTACATTTGCCCCTCTTTGAGACGGTGCAGTTTATCGCGTCGTTTCAAAGAAAGAAAAATTGGTGTGAAGAAATATGCCCCATAAAATGCAAATTTAATGGGTGGTATGCCCCCTCGAAAGATGGACCGAAAAATTTCAAAAAATCGGGCGATCTCTCGAAAAAGAATGAAAATTTGCAAGGTGGTAGAAGAGAAGAAGTGAACAAGACGGGTGAAAAATAGAAGAAAATGGGGGTAAAATGGAGAAATGGGGGGCTCGGGAAGTTCACGGGGACCACGGCGGTGAGCGGGGGGAAGTTATGGTGACGGCGAAGGGTATAAATGGGGTGAAAGGGGTGAAAACATGATCATTTGTGACCGCGACCAGTGTGAAACCAGAGCTCTAATAGTGACCTTTTGGAGGAGCGAGCAGCAGTCAGGATGCCGATACCGATTACCGAGCACAGATTTGAGCGAGTCCGACGATTCCAGCGGCCAGACGACTATGGACCAGCAGTACGTAAATTGGAAATTTGAATTTTTATGCATTTTTGATAAGCTTTTTACTGAGTCCAAGTCGAGTCGGAGCAAGAGCGCTGGAACTATGGTTTTGGCGCTTTTTCTCCATGAACTAGCGCTACTGTGCTGCAATGGCGCTATTGCCCCATTGTTTGAGCGCTTTTGAAATGTTTTAGCGCTATTGCATGCAAGTTTAGGTGCTATTGATAAAGAAGCGCTATTGAGGGCTTGATTAAGCACGATTGATCTTGATTAGCGCTACTGTGTAGTGGTTTTAGCGCATTTGTAGTTTGAGCGCTATTGGATAGCTGATTAAGCACTTTTGTTAGGGTTGTAGCGCTATTGTTGAGAAACTAACGCTTTTGTTGGTATAATAGCATTTTTGTTTTAGGATAAAGAGATGCCTCAGTTTGAATGAAGAAAAATCTCCTGATGCCAATGATGGATGGATGGCGATGTGAAGTGAGAGTTGTTTTGAACCATAGCAGCCTGATGAGACTTAGGTCATTAGGATAAATGCATGTTGAAGTCTAGGTTGCCATGATTGTTTACCTGTTGAGACCCGAAGATACTTGATCAAAGTATCTGTTGATAGTCTAGGTTGAAACTTTAAGAAAGTTTGAAAACAAAACAACTGATGATGATTGATGAATGTCCATGTGCAGGAGGATTTTGGGCGTGTTGCAGTTATGGGAGCGACATCCTGCGACACAGGGGTTACGGGATCGATTGACACAGGCAGAGATTGATTGCATTACCATGACCGGATTGTATGAGGTGATGCACATGCTTGTGATTCGTATGAATCACGGATTGATCACAGCATTAGCAGAGCGGTGGCACAGCGAGACGTGCACCTTCCATCTGGCACAGGGGGAGATGACAGTGACCCTAGAGGATGTGTGGCGCATCCTGCAGATTTCGATTCAGGGGAAGTTGGTCACATATGACAGATCCTAGGGGACCCTTACAGTTCAGAGGATTTTTAATGAGGACGTGTTTATTGATGATGGATCGATTGCCTGGGAGGAGATAGCAGCGTTATATGAGCCTCTTCCAGCAGTCTTATCAAATATCGTGGGAGGACTTCTTTGTCCAGACAGGCAATCACATGGTTTGGCCGTGGGGTGGGGACAGGTGATAGAGATGATGATTACTGAGGGGACTCGATTTGCGTGGGGGCCATGAGTGCTGGCGCACCTGTACCAGGAGCTCCATGAGGTGGTTTACCGGTGGAGGGGTTCTTTAGCAGTGGGAGTGACGTTGCTGCATATTTGGGCCTGGGAGCACCTACCAGTGACTCGATCAGTGAGTCTGAGATTCTGTGCAGCAGATCAACCGTATATGTTCATGTATAGCGGCATGATGAGTCAGCCCCACCTGGGGAAGTTAGAGTGGTGGCGGCGAGCATTAGACGATCTGGATGCAGTTATATGGTGACCATACTTGGAGTGTGAGCCATGGGATGATGATGCAGAGGCACTGTCATATGTGTTTATGACTCGATTCCTCATTGGGAGGACCTCGTACCATGTGGAGAGACAGGTGCCCAGGAGAGTGTTGAGACAGTTTGGACAGCAACAAGGACTGCCTAGTGGATCAGGGGAGTATGCTCGAGTGATTCGGGAGAGGTACGCATGGGGGCCAGTGCTACCGTATGATCAGGCACTGGCAGAGTTTCAGACACTACAAGCGAGACCGTGGGATATACGACTGAGGGTCGTGGATGCAGGAGTGTCAGATGAGTACATGCAGTACCAGGCAGCGCACCCGATCTTACGGATATCTGATCCAGCAGAGCCGATCCTAGATTTTGAGGATGAGAGGGGACGAAGACCGAGGAGGGTAGGAGGTTGAGGATCGAGGGCAGGGGGAGGAGGAGAGGGAGGAGGAGGTGGAGGTGGAGGTGGTGGAGGAGGAGGAGGTGGAGGAGGTGGTGGGTTGGGGATGCGGAGTCAGCGGAGAGGGAGAGGTGGACTGCCTCTACAGATAGCACAGGGACCATTGATACAGGGAGGAGTTCGGCTGGGTGGGAGGGGGATGGAGAGGGAGATCCCGATGGACAGAGGGGAGGGAGCTACTGGAGAGGGTGGTACAAGTGAGGCGATGATGGATACCGAGGAGGGAGCCACTGGAGATCTTTGAGATCATATGATAGCTCATTTGCAGACCTGAGTAGAGGATTTGGAGGTAGAGGTGGCGGCTAGGGATGTGAAGCTATTTGCACGGGAGTCAGAGCTAGCGGTGGTGCTGCAGGAGAGGGATAGTGTAGTGGAGAGATTAGCAGAGCTGCAGGAGAGAGTCCGGATAGGAGTAGGAGCACATGGGCCTATGGGGGAGGTGATGAGGGAGATGCGACGAGCACAGGAAGAGATAGACTACTGGCGGGGTTTATATGAGCAGGTGGTGCCAGTTAGTCAGCGAGCTCTCAGCTATTCTCAGATGCGGCAGGCTAGATCAGAGCAATCACAGAGGGTGCAGAGCAGTGGGGGTGTGATGGGTCCTCTGCGGAGGGAGAGATCAGGGGATGCAGGAGTGAGTGGTGGTTCGATGAGGCCTCCATAGAGAGATGGATCAGGTGGTGCGGGCACCAGTGGTGGAGCAGGTGAAGGTGGAGGAGTTGGTGGGACAGCATCTGGCCAGAGTGGCATTTGAGAGAGCATTTTTGCATATATGTATTGTATCATTGTTTATTTTTTGGACTGTATCTTGGTAGCCGATTTTGTAGATTTCATTTTACTCTGATATATGAGATGATATATATGAGGAGATCCCATATTTTGATGATATGCAGTTGATATGTATGGATGTTTATGCAGGATGATGAGTTATTGCTTAGATGGATATGTGTACATGTATGCATTTGATGAGATGTTTCTTATATGCATGTTTTTATGATGATTTATGATGTGGGATACTGACATATGAATGCAGGTTTATATATGTATGATTTGTTTGATTTTTTGATGTAATGCTTTATGTATGTAATGCCATGATGATGATGTATGCTATGATGATTTATGAACAGGATTTTGGTGTTTCCTATTTATGCGATGATGTTAATGCAATGTTTGAATGAATGATTTTATGTATGGATATGCATCTAGATGAATGTAATATGGATAAACAAAATGTAAAGTACAAATATTTATATGATAATGTTTAAATGAATGCATATGTATAATGGATATATATAAAATGGTATGAACCAATGTGTTTGGACACAAATGGATTTATGACTCTAAATGCTTTAAATGTGATTTTAAGTAAAAATGATAATGTGATGATATTATAACTTATGGTTTTAATAACTGCACCTTAATGCAATTAAAAAGAGGGTAATGAATGCAATGTGAATGAATCCTAAAATGAGCATAATAAGCTACTTTAATAAATGGATGAATGAATGCACTTTTTCACTAATGAATGGATGCAATAATAAATGATAAAGGATGATGAAATGATGATGGATAATTGAAACTAAATGAATGCCTAGTAAATGATTTAAAACAATCAAAGACAATTTGATCCCACAAATGAATCTAATTATTTATGATTGATGCCATGATGCAAAATGATTTAATGAAAACTAATGTCAAAAATGAACTATATGCAATGTTAAGTTAAAAATGACATGAATGTACTTAATTCAAGATGCACCTAAATGCGATGATGATATGACCATGAGGAATGCAAGGTTTTTAAGACTTTGCATGATGCATTGATGATGTATCAGAGTACTCGGTCGTGATTGTATCCAAGGCCAGCTTTAATGGTCACTTTTGCATATAAAACCTACATATGAATGAATGAATGGATGGGTGATATGCAACGGAATGCAAGATATAAACAGATGAGATGAAATGACGATCCATAGTGCTCTATTTTCATCATTGAGCTTTAAAATGTTGGAAGAGAATACAAGCATCTTGACATAATTATTCAAGATGACCTGAGTATTCCTTACATGGATTTTATATAGCAAGTTAATACAAACGACTTGATATAAGGGTCAATTCGACCAGAGTATTGCTTGCGGAACAGATAAGGATTATCTTCGTTCATGCATGACTTGGATCGTCCTCCTTGATCTTAGGCTGATCATATCCTGAGACAAGTGCATATCGTACTAAGAGATAAAAAACCTTTATCCAGTTTGGATGAGGTAGGAGGAACCAAAGGAAGAGCATTGTACCTGAAAACAAACAGTATATACATAAAGAGTAAAGAATAAGGATCCTTGGTAATGGTTCATGTTCATATGGTCGAGGTATACACTGTAGTCAGCAAGCCGTAATGATCTATGACTGCATTTGGCATAAGATCATGTAGCTTGGTGAACTTCCCACGTAGACACCATTAGTACATGCCCCAGAACTTCATCGGAAATGATGCGCAAATGATACAAAAACAATGCTGAAAGATCCCGATACAGATAAACGAATGATTGTACTCATAAATCAACCAAGTATTTGATAGCTTAACATAAGTTTCTTGTCAAAGAAAACGTCACTTTTGTCTTTGTTTTGGTAAGGAAGGATGCATCCTTGTTAAAGACAATTTCCGATTTTGTTGATGTTGATTGTGTGGTTTGATTGGTAAATGGTCATTGTGCGAGGATTTTTTCAATGCTTGTTTGGTATCTGCGCGGATGAGTATGTACAAAGTGTTGCCATGTTTTTGTGTGATTTTCAATGGTTTTTCGATGTTTTTAGGATTTTGAATTATTTTGAATGTTTTTGGATTTTGTGAGACATTTTTGAATGTTTGTGGATTTTGTGAAATAGTTTTGAATGTTTTACCCAATGAATCACCAGTAATGTAGAATCCACTTCCACCAACTAGATTGAGAGGTATTGCCCCCAAGTTTAGACATGACTATGAAAAGCGGGATGCAAGATGCATGAAGTACTATCTGTTTATTGCAGATCATATAACAAGCCATGGTTTAGATGGATGGATGTGTGGATGCATGAATGTGATTGCAACGAGCCTGAAAGATACTGGAGCCATTTCCTTTACAAGTGGCGCCTGTTTGCCAGGTTTTCACCATCGCACTTACCCAAGGTGCCATCGGAGTGGTTGTTCACCGTTTGGATGCATGATTTTTCTTTTTCTTTTTGAATGTTTTTGTATTTCTTCAGGACATTTTTCTGAATGTTTTTGGTATTTTCTGGTATGCAGGGGAGCCTGATGCTCTGTTCAGCTTAGGTATAAAACCGTTTGAGGTGCATGCTGTTGATCGGATCTGCGAGCGGTTCTCCTTATGATGTAGCCAACTGATATGCCCCGGACCCGAATACAGCAGTGACAACATATGGGCCCAACCAGTTTGATTCAAACTTGCCTTGATGTTCTCTGTTTGGTTGGTTGCGAGGATTCTCTCGAAGAACAAGATCACCTACCTCAAATGTATGAGGTCTAACTCGGTGATTGTAGCTTCTGCTCATGCGTTGCTGATAGGCTTTGAGATGGTTGTATGCAGCTTGTCGCTTCTCATCAAGTAACTCTAAGTCTTGGAGGCATGAGACTCTGTACGCTTCATCATCTATTAGATTGTGCAAGGAAACCCGTAGTGATGGGATCTCGACTTCAATAGGTAAGATAACTTCTACACCATAGACCAATGAGTAGGGAGTTGCGCCTGTAGGGGTTCAAATGCTAGTTTGATATGCCCATAGTGCTGGATTCAATTGAACATGCCAATCATGACTGGCATCATTGACTGTCTTCTTTAGGATCCTCAATATATTTTTATTGGATGCTTCGGCCTGACCATTGCCTTGTGGGTAGTAGGGAGTGGAAAAGCGGTGTTGGATATGAAATTTCTCACAAAGTTCATGAACATCCTATTTTTTGAAAGGAAGACCGTTATGTGTGATGATGGACATGGGAACACCATACTGAAAAATGATGTAGTTGAGGATGAATGAGGCGATCTGCTTGCCGGTGACTTGGGTAAGTGGAACAGCTTCGATCCACTTTGTGAAATATTCGGTGGTGGTAATAATGAATTTATGGTCGTTGGATGAAGATGGATGGATCTTACCCACAAGGTCAAGGCCCCATTGATAGAAAGGCCATGGTGTTGTGATTGGTTGCAGTTCCTAGGTTGGTGCATGTATCAGGTCGCTATGAACTTGACATTTCTTGCATTTGCTGACAAAGTAGTAGGAATCTTTTTCCATAGATGGCCAATAGTATCCATTGCGCAGGAGTTTCTTGGCTAGTGACAGACCACTTGAGTGAGTCCCACATATTCCTTCATGTATCTCTTCCAAGGCCTTTGTTATCTCATCTTGTTCCAGACATCGAAGGAGAGTACCATCAAGACTGTGTCGGTATAAAGTTTCGGCAATAATGGTATATCGAGCAGTTTGGCGAATGAAGGTTTTACGTTGGTTATTTGATTGGTTGGGAGGAAGGGTGTGATCGCGGAGATAGGTGTAGAACTCACCATACCATGGGGATTCAGAACCGACAAGGCGACATATCATTTCGGATTCAGGGATATCATAAGCGGGAATCCAAAGCTGTTCTACCAAGAACTCGTAGCGTGTTGAATTTTGTGGAAGATCTAGGAGAGATGCGATGGTAGCCATAGCATCAGCAGCTCGATTCTGATCTCTTGGTATCTGCTCAAAAGTGATAGTAGTAAATGATGTCTTTAGTTGGTCCACCATTTGCTTATATGGCATGAGTTTATCATCCTTGGTCTGATATTCATATGTTGCTTGTCAAATGACCAGTTGGGAGTCGCCATATGCTTGTAGTTCTTGTAATTTCCATTGTACGGCTAACCTGAGTCCCGTGATCAAGGCCTCATATTCTGCTATGTTGTTGGTGCATGGAAATGTGAGTCTGTAAGACTTCGGGACGCTATCACCTTGAGGTGTGATAAACAGAATGCCTGCCCCCGAGCCATGCCTAGTGTACGAACCATCAAAGTATAGTTTCCATGGTTGTGTGGTTGTAATCATGAATATCTCTTCATCTGGAAAATTGGAAATGAGAGGATGATCGCCTATAAGAGGTGCATTGGCCAACTGATCTGTAATAACTTGACCTTTGATGGCTTTACGATCTACATACTCGATGTCAAATTCACTTAGAATCATCACCCATTTAGCCAAGCGGCCTGTCAATGTTGTTTTGCTAAGTAAATACTTGAGTGGATCAATCTTTGTAATGAGTTGTACCTTGTGTGTTAACAGATAGTGCCTCAGTTTAGTGGCTGCCAGGATTACTGCTAGGCAAGCTCGCTCAATAGGTGTGTAATTGAGTTCATAGCCCACCAGTGTGCGAGAGATGTAGTAAACAGCACACTCTTTTCCTTCTACATTATGTTGTGCCAGTAGTACACCCAATGTTGTACTTGTTGCTGAGATATAGAGTAACAACGGTCTACTTAGATCTGGTGGCATCAGCAATGGTGGATTCATGAGATAGTCTTTAAGCATCTGAAATGCTTGCTGGCATCGGGCATCCCACTGAAAGCAGATGTTCTTGTGTAGTAGGTGTGTGAATGGGTGACATTTATCTGCCAACTATGCAATGAATCTTCGGATGGATTGAAGCCACCCTTGTAATGTCCTTAGCTGACTGATATTCTTTGGTGGTGGCATGTCCATGATTGCTTTTACCTTTGCTGGGTCGACCTCAATACCTTTGCTTGAGACAATGTATCCTAGAAGCTTCCTGGAGGTTACTCCAAAGACACATTTCTTTGGGTTGAGTTGAACATGGTATTGTTCCAGTCTATCAAATATTTTATCTAAGACGTGGAGATGCCCTTCTCTGGTGAGTGATTTTGCTAGTAAGTCATCCACATAATCTTCTATCATAGTATGCATCATGTCATGGAAGATGGTGGTCATTGCTCTTTGATAGGTCGCTCCTGCATTCTTTAGACCAAAAGGCATTACATTCCAGCAATATGTGCCCCATGGACAGGTGAAGGCTGTCTTATGTTGATCTTCTGGTGCGATCTTTATTTGATTGTATCCTGAAAAGCCATCCATGAGTGAAAGCATGGCATGTCCTGCTGTCAGATCCACTATGATGTCAATATTTGGTAGGGGGAAGTCATCCTTAGGACATGCCTTATTTAGATCTCTGAAGTCAGTACAAATGTGGATGCCCCCTTTTGGCTTGCTGACAGACACAATGTTGGAGATCCATTCTGCATAATCAATTGGTCTAATGAAACCAACATCTAGGAGTTTCTTGAGTTCTGTTTTGACTAGTACTGCAATTTGAGGATGCATCTTGCGAAGCTTCTGCTTGACAGGTTTGGCTCCTTCTACGATGGTGAGGTGATGCATGACTAAATCAGGATCAAGCCTAGGCATGTCTACATATGACCATGCAAAGTTGATCTGGCGCTTCTGGAATAATTCTATAAATTTAGGCTGTTCCTCTGGAGTGAGAAGAGATGCCAGATGTATGAGATGAGGATTTTCAGGAGTCCCCACATTGTATTCTTTGGTTTCCTCGATGAGAATCGTTGATCGTTCCTGTTGTGCATTAGCAGGGAGAATGTCAAACCCTTCATCCTCAGGCGCCTCAGAGAGGTTTTCACCGTTGGATATGCTCTTTCTTTTTACTTTTGTTGGATCAATCAGTGCCACAGTGTCGTTTTCAATGGAAGATCCATGTTTTATTGTTATATTTTTGCAACTGAAAGGTTTGGCATCCACCCCGAAGTATGTTGCGCTATTAAGTTCAATGGCGAATCCAGCTTTGTGATCCCCGCTTAGTAGGTTATCCCTTAATTCCAAAAAGTCAATGATGGCCTCATCGTTTTGGAAGAAGTCAAGGCATGGGGGATTTGGTTGGTTCCATTCGATGAGTTCAGGGTGAATAATGGGCATTACTTCATCGATTAGGTTAAGTGTGTTAGATGTATCAGTGAGGGTTAAGATAGTGTGGTGAAGGTCGTTGATGGTACTCTCCCTGTCAGAAGCGGGTGTAGGATGAGACGTAGGGTCTGTGGAAGATGTTTCCAGTTCAGGAACCCAAGTGGTCTTTATCTGTGCTTCTCCATAAATAGGGATGTCTTTGCATGGTGGAGGTAGTGATGTGTCTTCCCTATCTGAAGTGTTAAGCTATACAGAATTAAATTCCCACTCATGTGAGTCGGTCTCTGAGTCACTTTCCAGCATCCGATTACTATACCATACTGGGATGTCTTTTGAGTTAAATACTACAGGTGTGATTGGTTGATGTACCTTTGTAGTGATTAGTGTTGCAGGAAGGTCGATGGGGATAAAAGAATATGGTACAGGGAGTATTAGTAGTGTTGACTTAGTGGCTTCTGCTGGAACTGCTAGTGCCATAGATGTTGTTGCGGGTTCTGATATAGTTGTTGTTGCTAATGGTACAATTGATGTGATGGCTGCTGCGGATGGGATTACTAGTTCACTTGGTGGGATGAATGGTATTGGTGATAGTTGTGTTGGGGTTTTGAGCCTCGATGGGGCAGTTGGGATGGTGCTTGAGGCCGCTTTGATAATAAAAGGTGTCTTTTTTGCAGTAGGCTGACAAAATGGTTTGCTGGGTTTTCCTTTGAATTTGAGTTTAGGAAAGATCTATTTTTCAAAGCCTAGGCCTATATTACCTTTGGGCTTCAATTCTGGCAGCAGGGGTTCATGTCGTCCTTGTTTGCAATATCCCAAAGCACTCTGACCATCATACCCCATTCTTTGCATAATGAGAAGACCTTTGCCATACTGATCCGTAGGAAGTTTAACTTGCGGTATATCAGTGGTGATGGGATCTTTATAGATCCATTCCGCTAAGTCCTCATCTTGGGTTTCTTCTTCTTGACTATTTCCAAGGATGAAAGGTGTCAAAGCACACGCTGGCGTGATTAGGGGTTGCTGGAGTAACTGCTGTGGTTTACCATGTGTTCTAGGAGAAGTGGGCATTTGTCCCACACAAAAGAGTTGACTCAAGTTGTACTCCCCAGGACCTTCCTCTGCTATCTTCATCTTAAGCTTTTCTTGCTTGGGTATAGTGGTGTTTGAACTAGCAAGAGAGGCGGGAGTTATATATGATGTGGAGGAAATGGCTTCTCTATTATTAGGAATGGTAATCTCTGGTTGATGGCTGATATTTTGGCAATACGCAAAGGGATTTGCATCGCCCAAGATTGTGATCTCTACACCGTTATGTGGGAACTTGATACATTGATGGTAGGTAGATGGAACGGCTTGCATGGCATGTATCCAAGGTCTTCCTAACAATAGATTGTATGGCAGAGGAAGGTCCAGAACCTGACAAATGATGTGCTTTACCACAGGGCCTACTCGAATTGGTAGAACCACAGCTCCTTTGGAGGAACGCTCCACATCGTCATAGGCTTTGATTGTGATCTTCTTATGGGGATCCACTGATTCTATTGCATATCCCAATGCTGTGACCAACTGTAGTGTACAAATATTCAGGCCTGCTCCATTATCGATCAAGACTCGCTTGATCCTATGCTGGTTGATAAAGCCTTCAATGTGTAGCGAAGCGTTATGAGGTTGTTGGAAGGAAGAGTTGTCACTTTCAGAAAAAGTGAGACAAGGTGATGACTTTAGACTTCCAACCATGGCTTGAAATTGGTCTGTATTTAGATTTGCAGGGACTGGCGCCTCTTGGAGTGCTTGATCCAAGATAGTTTTATGAGATGGCGATAGGCGCGATAGCTCTAAAATGGATATAATCGTAGGCATTTTGTCTAATTGTTCCACAAGATTGTACTGCTTTGGTATAGAGGTGGTGCCTTGTGGAGCTGCCTTTATGGTTACTTTGCCGCGACGCATAACAACATTGCAATTTGAGTTGGGATTTTTGAAGGTTATAGTTGCAACTTGTTCACTGGCATCATACAGATGATTTACAGTGTAATTATATGCAGCCTGTGTATAATCAGTGGTATCAGTGCCTCGCCTGGAAGTGGAAGGACCCCTTTGATCTTGTGATGGAAGTGGATTTTTGAACATCAGATGATCATTATTGGTTGTTTTTGGGTCATGTCCTTCAATTTCAATTTCTCCTTGGTCCATAAGATCCTGAATAAGATCTTTCAATTGGTGATAATTACTTGTCTTATGTCCTCTCCCTTGGTGGAAATCACAGTGTTTAGTATCTCTCCACCATGCAGGTTTGACCTGAGGTTCATAGTTTGATGTTTTTGGTAGGGTGACCAAATTTTGAGAAATGAGTTGTCGCAATACTGTTTCAATGGGTTCCCCTAAGGGAGTGTATGTTCGTTTTTGTTTTTGCTGACGAGGTCTTGGTTCATCATGAGATGTGATGCGACCTTGATTAGAAGGAACATTTGTGTTATTCTGAGGTGGAGGATTCTGTCCTGCAAACCGAACCACAGGTTGTGTAGTTTGTATAGTCCTGGCATCCACAACCCCATCGTTGACAATATTCTTGTTTTTGTTCCAGAAGCTTGGTTTATCACTATTGAAGCGTGGGCGAGGACCATCCTTTGGTTCATTATAGATTTTGATGAGTCCTTTCTTGATAAGTGCCCTTTCACATTTCAAACCCTTGGTGATCATATCATTAAAAGAGTCTGTGTCTTTGACATCCAGGTGAAATTCCATTTCTTTGTTTAAGTTGGAAATGAATATTTCCACTAGTTCTCGTTCAGGTAACTGAAGAGAACGTTTGCAAGACATTTGGCGCCATCGTTGCAGGAATACTAAGAATAGTTCACCTGGTTTTTGTTTGGTGTTGCACAGATCAGCCATGGTGATGTCGCGTTCAATGTTATGAGAGTAATGAGCTAGGAACTTCTGGATGAGTTCCTCAAATGTTCTAATGCCACCTGATAGTCGGGAAAACCATGATGTGGTTGTTCCTCCCAAGCTTTGGGGAAAAAGGCACATTAGGTATGTGTCTTCATATGCCACTTCGAGGCAAGCGGAATGAAATTCTCTGACATGATCGTGGGGATCTCCCTTTCCTCTATATTTTTCGAATTTGGGTGTTTCGAATCCTCGTGGAAAGGGTGGCATATAAAAGATTCCTATCAAAAGGATAGGGACATATGTCATTGAGTGAGAATTGGTTAGTTTTGACACCACTATGAAGTTGTTGGGCGAGATTCTCAACTTGTTGCCGCATCATCTCCATTTCAGTTGGAGGAGGAGGTGGTGGGTTACATCGAGGAATGTTATATCTGATGGGATCTCTACCTCTTTCCTCTTCATGGCGACTTTGTCTTTCTGATGCCTGTCTTAATTGGGCAAGATCAAAGTCAGAGGAGAGTTTTGCTCCTTCTTGAGCGAGTTTTAAGAAGTGAGCATCCGTATTGCTCCTGAGTATTTCGTCAAACAGTCTGTTAAAGAGAGGGTTATGCTGGGCCCTTTCTATTGTTGCAGGAGTAGGAGTACTTGGGTTTTCGTCATTCGCATTTCCTCCAAGTGCTTCTTGAAACTCATTGATATTTTCCTCTTCTTCTTCTTCCATTTCTATTTCTCGTTGCCTTGATTGTGATCGGGTTTGGGCCATTTTGTTTTACAAGCTTTTGTTGAAGTTGTGTGAAAATGATGATGAGTTGTTTGATGAAATGAAAGATTGATGGTTGGTGATTTGTGTTGCATGTGGATCTCTAGCACTTTTAAGGTAGATATAACCGAAATTCCTTCTTTGAATTGCTTGCTTGTTTGATAAGTTTTGATGTGATAAGGTGTAGAGAAATATGAGATGTGTTACAGATTGAACTACCTAGTAATGAGAGGATTCACTCATGAACTAGTTTTAACCTGCGTAGATGTGTCTCTTAGGATGAGCTTATCCTAGATGTAGAAACAATCTAAAAAGTGATGTGATGTTTTTGATTTCAAGCAATATCTAAAAGAGAACTTGGGACAAGAACCTCTTAATGTTTTTGAGAGTTGGGACGGATTGATGATGAAGTGATGATGTATGAAATGGATGAAAAATGTTTTCAACTTCAATAAAAACTTTGTGTCACAAATGGGACAAACTCTACCTCTTCTCTTTCGGGTGTTGGTGGTATTTCTCGAGCTGTATTGTATGTGATACAGACGTTTGGGAAAAAGTTGGGATTAATCTTACCTCCTTGGTTTTTGTGATAACTCAGAGCTCTATATTGCATAAAAGCTCTGTGGTTCAATGATTCTGAATCAAATTTGTTTGTTTTGCCTTGAAGGTAGAGACGCATGTGACGCAGAAAAACTCTATGGGAGACAAAGATTTGTCTATTTATATAGAAGAATTTCCTCCTTTTGATCAAAGCCTTTGAGCTTAATGGTCTTCTTTTCAAGTTGATATTCTGATGACGCTTCTTCTTTCGCAAGATGTGAAGAATGGTCATAAAATTTGACTCTTTGTTGTTTGCACTTTGTTTTTGGTGTGTTTGGTTGTTTTGAGAAATGTTGGGTTGGATGAATACTTTGTTGTTGGGAGTGATTTTCTGATTTTTCTTTGACAAGAAAACAAAGCAAGCACACAAACACAAGAATGTTGCCTCAAAGGCACAAATGAGTATGGGTCTAGATCAACCCAATCCTTGGACTTATATATGACCCTTCCTTTAGATGTATTTTAAGGTGTATTTCCAAAGCCTGAAGTCGGCTCAATTTGTACTTGGTCTTTGACTAAAACGAACACACTTCAAACACTTTTTATCCCTAAGGTCAAATGGCCAGTTGTGATAAATTTAGCCCACATCTTGATATTTTTTCGACTTTGGTACTACATACCTTATGAATCCCGCCATGGCAGGTAAGGATGTGATATACTAAGTCTTGCACGAGCATAACAAATAGATGATCCCTATGATGGGGGAGTCACCACTTTTATCAAGTCACAAGTGACTTTTCAAAAAGCTATGTTTCTACTCAAGGAAATATGTATGGTGAGTATCTTGGGAGCAAAACCATCTATGCTCTTGCACTAAATTATATCGCAAATATCCTCAATCAATAAAACGGGTGGGCTACTACTTAAAGGTGTTTAGTCATGTTCGATGTTTTTGGACATAAGTTCATTCTGCAGTGACTCACTTAAGAGCCTTGTAACTGGTGGTGGGGCCCATTTGTCCTTTCGGCTAGTTACACTATAGGAACAGTTATACCCAAAGCTATAGCTTTCGCTCTCACCTGATTTCTATAGTGGCTCGAAGGATTTACCGCGCGAGGTCGTTCCCAAGAGTGATGTGTCTCTTGGCAGGCCTCTCTTAAAAAGATAAAAAATTTGAGTGTTACTAACACTTTTCTCTTGCACCTAGGACCACGAAAGTCAAGGGAGAGGATAGTGTGTGTTAGAAGTAGGACCACTCGACCGACTTTTTACACAAGTGTGCCAAGCACGAAAAACACTTGTTCTTTTTAATCTGCCATTGCAATGTGATCTAACTATTTGGAGATGTTGCTCCAACAGCCATGGTGTTCTTTTTAACTTCAAAGGCAAAATATTTTGTAAACTAGGAACTTTGAAATCCTAATCAACTGAATTGAAAACACATCTTACTTGAAGTAAAATTGTTTTTGAGCTTGAAGGAAAAATGGCTTATTCTTTTTAGATTGCCCAAAACAAAGTGTTGATTATAATTTTTTTTAAGTTGATGCAAGAAAATAAATTTTGTTTTGTTGATTTTAAGCACCAAAACGAAGTTTGTTTCCTAACTTGCAAGAAATAAAGTTGTTTTGTATAAGTTTGTGGTTCTTTTTACCTTGGACCAATGAAATTCTTTTTAAGAGCCCAAACAAATGTGTGATTCTTTTTTAAAAGCCCAAATTTGAAATGTGAAGTTAATTTTAAACCAAAATAAAAAGTGAATTCATTTTTAAAACCAACTTCGAAAATAAGTTAGAAAAAAAATATAAATCTACCTTTTAATCTAATTTAAATCTGCACAAAAGAGAAAAATAGTTAGTAAAATCCGCCTATTCGGTGGGCTTCTACAAGCCTAATTTTTTTTGGTTTTTTTTTTTTTGGTTACAAGGTGATTTGTACAATGTTCTGTTACAATAGCGCTAGTGTGCGTTTGAACAGAGGCGCTATTTAACACAAACGCGCTAAAAGAAAGGGAAAGATAGAGAAGGCAAAAGCGCTGAAAAAGGGTGAATAGCACCAAAACAATGTCAAACGCGCCAAAATAGTGTCAAAAGCGCTGAACTTGATACAATAGCGCTAGAACAACAAGTATCGATAGCGCTAGAACGAGTTCAATAGAGCTAAAGTGCAACCTATGTGACATTTTCAACATTCAAATATGTTATTGGTTAAAAAAAATTGATCTTTTTGGTGTTTGGATTCACGTCGGGTTCACCAAATGATGCTCTGTTAAATGGACAAGGTTAGTCTAAGATAAAACACACACACACAAGAAACCGTTAGTGTTAGTCAATCAAAAACTAATCTAAACAGGCATATCAAAAGAGATACTAAAAACATGAAAACATATTTAACTAAAGAAGCAAATATGATGAGGCATCTCCAAATACCTCCTAACATGCTCTTAGCTTCTTCTCCCTTGTTCCTCTCCTCTCCAAGTTCCAAAATAGTGTAGCTCTCAGCAGCTTTTTGCACTATGGATGCTTATGGAGGATTGAGATTTGGGTATTTTTGCTCTAAATGTAAAATGAAAAACTAAAATACTAGATGATAATAAAATGATTGATTTTAACCCAAAACAACAAGATTTTAGTTTGCTATGCTAAATGCTCTCTAAAATGCCTATAGGTTAAATGCATACAAGTTTTCAGGATCTGGATTATGAAGAAATGGGCTCTATTTATAGGAAAAATGGAGCAATGGATGGTTGAGATTGAGTAATCTCAACAAGGGTCAGGATTGAATGATTTCAAATCCATGTGAGGGTTTTTAACCCAATCCCAGGATGACAAGTGTCAATGTGAGATAAGTTGAGAGGAGAGGAAATAAGCATTAAATGCTTGACATGACTTTGGGAGTTAGAGTCAAGGTTAGTTTGAATGAATAAACTCTTTATTCAAAGAATAAATCTTTTATCCAATGGATAAACTCTTGTGCAAAGGCAAGAAGGATAAATATAGTCAAAGCAATAAATGCTTGGGGGGACAAGTTTGAAATAACCATAAATGGTTATGTAAGAGCCATAAATGGTCATGTAAGAGCCATTAGTGGTTTTTGAAGACTTTGGGGGTTAATTTGTTGAACACACAAAGCATTAAATGTTTTTCAAAGACTTTTGAAGTCTTTGAGAAGTGACTTCATTTTGCTTAGGAATGTGATAATAATTAGGGGATGGATTAGGCTAATTAGGAAGGGGTTAGAAGAATCTAGAAGGGGATTAGATTTTGCAAGTGGATTTGGTGGGTGAGGGAAAATAGGATTTTATTAAAATAAAAATTCATTTATTTCAATAAATGTGTGCAAGTTGCATTTGTAGGAAAATGCCAGTGGGGGGGGATAATGATTTAAATAAATGTTTTTATTTAATTTATTTAAAAGAGGAATAGGGGGTTTTAATTAAATAAATAGATTTTATTTATTTAATTGATTGTGAATTTGACTTAATGAATTAATTAAAATAAATTGAATAATTTATTTAATTAATAGAAGAATGTTTGGGAATAAATTAATTAAATATTAATTTAATTAACTGATGGCTAGTGGATTTTTAATCAAATAAATAGCGAATATTTATTTAATTAAGCTGGACAGATTTGTGTGACTACAGGAACATTTCTTGGTTACTCTACTCAGAGCATTGCTTTCAAGTGTTTCAATAAAAAAACAAAGAAGATTGTGGAAAGCATCAATGTAAAAGTTGATGAATACTCTGATGATACCAATAAATCTGATCCAGCAGATGATGAACAAAAACTTGTGATTATTGAACCGGAAGTGCAGAAAGATGTTGAGTAGAATAGTGCAGATGAAGATGCTCAATCGGTGGAAGATGAAGATGAAGAACAAGAAGAGGTTATTGCACCGGAACAGGTTATTCCTAGTTATGTAAGGTTAAATCATTCTGAAGATCAAATAATAGGTGACAAGAATGTTGGAGTACATACTAGAAGAAAAATCAGAGAAAGCGCATGTTTGATTTCCACAATTGAACCGAATACAGCTAGAGAAGCTCTTAAGGATGATGATTGGATAAAGGCAATGAATGAAGAGCTTGATCAGGTTGAGAAAAATAACACTTGGTCACTTGTTTCTAGACCTGATGATAAAAATGTGACTGGTACAAAGTGGGTATTTAGAAACAAGTTGAATGAAGATGGTGAAGTTGTTAGAAACAAGGCAAGACTAGTTTGCAAAGGGTGTGCACAAGAAGAAGGTGAAGATTATGGAGAGACCTTTGCACCGATTTCTAGGCTTGAAGGAGTTAGAATGCTACTTGCATTTGCAGCCTTTAAAGGTTTTAAAGTTTATCAAATGGATGTAAAGTTAGCATTTCTGAATGGTATTCTTGAAGAAGAGGTGTATATTGAACAACCGGATGGGTTTGCATTGACTGAAGACAAGGATATGGTATGCAAACTGCATAAATCATTATATGGATTGAAACAAGCACTAAGGGCATAGTTTGAGAGACTTCATGCACATCTGATAAAGATAGGATTTCAGAGAACCAATGAGGACAACAATATTTATTTGAAGACTGAACGAGATAAGATGTTGATTGCAGAAGTATTTGTTGATGATATCATATTTGGGGGAAATGATGATATGCGTATGACTTTTGCAGATGAGATGAAGGAAGAGTTTGAGATGTCTCTGATAAGTGAGATAAAAAAATTCATTGGTTTGCAGGTACAACAGATGAAAGGTGGTATCTTTATCAGTCAGTCTAAGTATGTGAAGGAAGTGTTAAAGACCTTTGGAACGAAAGACTATAAACCAGTTGGAACACCTATGGTTACAGGTTGCAGATTGTCAAAAGAAGATGATTCACCCTCAGTGGATGAGAAGGAATGCAGATTTGTGATTGGGAAATTGCATTATGTTGTTCATAGTAGACCAGATATTTCCCATGCAGTTGGTTTAGTAGCAAGATTTTAGAAGAGCCCTAAGGAGACACATATGACAACAGTGAAGAGAATATTTAGATATCTTAGAGGGACAATTGGCTATGGTATCCATACAGAGGAAATTTTTCTTTGCAGGTATTCATTGATGCAGATTGGGCAGGAAACATGGATGACCATAAGAGCACAACCAGTGGTGCATTTTTTCTAGGTGGTAGACTGGTATCTTGGACCAGTAAGAAACAAACTTGTATTTCTCAATCTACAGTTGGAGCAGAGTATGTAGTTGCATCCATGAATTGTACACAAGCTATATGGATGAGACATGTCTTGGAAGGATTCAAGCAAGATATGACAGAACCGATGATCATACATTGTGATAACACTAGTGCTATAAACATTTCAAAGAACCCAATACTGCATGCTAGGACTAAACATATTGAATTGAAGTATCACTTTCTGAGAGAGAGTACAGGAAAAGAAAGTAAGATTGGAGCATGTGTCAAGTAAGGAGCAGTTGGCAGATATATTCACTAAGCCATTACCTAAGGCTACCTTTGAATATCTCAGAGGTAAGTTAGGGGTTATACCCCTACCTAAGATCAACTAAGAAGATGTTGAAGCATCAATCTAGTGGATTTCTTGAATATCTTTCACTGTGGATTGATGAGAAGTGGGCTACTCCTCAGGGGGAGCAGCAAAGATGAAGCAACATAAATGAAGACAAAAGATACCTTTGCACCTTTGACATTGTTGTCAAAGGAGGAGAAGAACAATGACAAAGAGAAGTAATGCAAAGGAGGAGAAGAACAAGTGAAGCACAAATCAATACAACATAGCATGATGAGTTCCTGGTATTTGTCATTAGTTGATTATTTTGGTGTTGTATTCTTTTAGTGTTGGCATTAATGCCAAAGGGGGGGAATGTTGTCATATTGACATAACCGATAAGGATGATGATGTACTGGTAAAGGATTGTTGGTGATGATATATTTATGGACTGTTGGTGATGATATATTGATGGATTGTTGGTGATGATATAACTGTGATATGATGCTCTATGATCAGTTATTTGTGTTGTCATTGATGGCAACCATGTTTGTTTATGTTTGGTATATCATCTAAGTTATCTAAGTTATCTAAGCATAACCGGTAATGGAATGTTTGCTAAGTTGACAGTGAACCGACAAGCAGGAACAGTGAAGGAGATGGTTGAGGTAGAGATCCGTGTTGAGTTAAGCATTGCGGTTTGGAATGTATGCTTATGACATTGTAATTAGTCTATGAATGGAACCACATCATGTTTGGAGAACCAGAAGTCATGTTTGCAATTGTCTATTGTATATTCAGTGCAGGGTTTGAGAACTAGTATCAAGATCTTTAATCGGTGATGTTTTATGGTTTGGCGGTGAATCTTATCATGTTCATTACTTAGTGGCGATGTGTCGGAAACTGTGTGTGATGATAATATTGCTTTTAAGCTCGTACAAGGATAAATTTTTTTGGGAAATAGCGAAGTTCTTAGCAGAATGTGCTAAGGGTTTGACAACTTATCAAATCGATGTGCGGTAATGTGTTATGATCATTCAACGACTGTAATTGTCTTGAAATTTGTTGTAATGATATGTATGATGATCTGTAATGATTTGTAATGATCCGATATGATCTATGATGTAAATTAAATGTATTTTGAATGTTGTTAGGGTTATGTAATCGACCTAGTTGAAAAGTGTATTTAGGTCGAGTTTGAAAAGGTTTAGTGTGTCAATGATCAGAGAAGGAGAGTGTGTCGAACCAAATTGAGATGTCTGCAGGTGTGAAGCAAATTGGAGCTTAAATGGATCTGTACTAGCAAACAGAGAGTGCATTGATCAGATCATTTATCTGTTGTTTCCTAACAGTTGCAGCAATACTAAAATCCCTTAACTGGGTAGGTTCTAATAGGTCTGATCTTGTAAATCCCTTCACCGGGTGGCTCATTAATTTGAGTTTAAATTCTTTAGCAAGGTTACTCCTAACAGAGTAGAGCTCCTAATAGAGCTGAGGTTAAAATCCCTTCACCGGGTGACTCCTAACAGGGTCTACTCTTAACCGGGCATTATTGTAAAGCTCCTAACTGGGCTAGGATCTACTCTTAACCGGGCATTATTCCAAAAGAGTGCAAATATTTTGTGGGTGCCAATTCCCACTGTGGTTTTTCCCATTTGGGTTTCCACGTGAAAAATCTTTGTGTTCATGTTGTGGATGGATTGTTGAGTTATTTATTTGATGTCTTTACTATATTTTCTTAATGGTGAACACTTAAGTAGCTATCGATAATGTTTTGGCAAATCTGATTTGAAGACTATTTGATCAGGTACCGGTACTGGTTATGAATTGTTTTTTAGAAGTGTTTTCAGGTTGGTGAAAGATTGCAGTTTATTGTTACCCCCCTCGCCCCCCTCTCAATAACAACCGAATCCTCACAATAATAGTTACATGCTTCTTTTGTGAATATGGATGATATTCAATGGTATATAATGATGGAAATAAGTGCGAGTGACATTATATACAAGTACATAACAATAAATTGCCAAAATGTGTGGCCAATTGGCTTAGGTAGGAATTCATTAGACAACACTAGAGAATTTTGTAATTTGAATTTTAAAAAGTTAGGGGTGTCAAAGCTAGAAAAGTGCAAAAAAGTTTGCATAAAGTTATCTAAGTTATCTACCATTTTGTAAATGTTTGAAACCATTCACTCAGAATAGACTGAAAACTAAATTATTCGTTCAATTTTGGTAATTGTGTGCATAATTATTCATCAAATAAATGCACAATTGTCCATCCTCTCTTGAACTCGAATTGACAAAAAATTCTAATTTATAATTGTGTTCACTCCACTTATGTTTTAGTTAACTAAATTAACCAGTCTTACCTCATGTTCCCATGCAGTTGTTTAAGTCCATTTTTTGCTTTTTTTAAAGCAGTTTGAGTGTTCCCATGCAAATTTAAAATTGTTGGGAAAGGATAATTTAGAATCTTTTGCTATTTTAATGAAGCAGCTGTTATTTAGGAATTGAAAATAAGCTATGGGAAAATAAGGGGGTTGGAAATAAACAACAAGTGCATATTGCCAAAAATGCCATGTGGCTTCACAAATTTGTTTCCCTCTTTTTTTTAACATTTTATTTATTTTCTTTCTTGTGCACAAATTATTACTAATATCACTTAAAGCAACAAATAAATACTCGTAAGCAAAATAAGCTAAACAGCCACATGAAAACATATCATTATCCACGTCTCCTAAGTATAAATACAATATCTTCTTCATTGTCCAATTTATTTAGCCATACATTAAGAAAATCCATTAGGTCAAATTATTATGTTTGGACAAAAGTTGTATCAGTGAAATGTTTTGTTTCTTGAATCAAATGCCAGAAAGTTGCCGAGGGTGTCGCCTATTGCTTTGACACAGGCCTCAAACCAGAAGTGCAGTTGGAGATTTGGTAGCCTGACCCAAGTGGGCTTCACCTTGAAATTCTCAGTGAAGGGGTTAAAGTCCGGGAACTAGGGTTTGAGCAGAAGAATATGTTGCCCCCAGACCCAAAGTTTGCAAATGACGGCATCTCGATCCTCTACATTATCAAACACTGCAATGAAGAATCTCCACGCGCAGGGATGAATTTCCAGATTTCCTTTCAACGGTGGTTGTCGGGAGGCAGAAATCTATTTGTGCAAGTCAGGGAGGCCAGACCATAATCGATTAAGTTGCCCAATCAACCCCCTCGCAGTGTAGAAGGCTTCACACTCGAAGGCTTCCTTTTTCAACTCTCTTGAAAACTCCAGCACAACAGAAGAAGTGGCAGGTTTGAGAGGGGAATGTTGGAAAGGTCGGCATTTTTGACCAGAGGGGGAGGACGTTGTCATCGGACGCCTGGGGCGCGCATCCCAGGCCAACTATTCCATCTTAACCGTGTGTGGAAGGGCCAACCGTCTTCCCAAAGGCCAATGCCCTAGAGGGCCCAGTTGAAGCGAAACTCAAATCTCCACAATGCCGCATCTGCGAACCCCAATCTGCAGGCCTATTGAGAGGTGGGGGAGGAAGGGGCACTGTACAAATCATCATTTAAATCATCTATTTGGAAAGTAAACATTTGGACCCGCGAACTTGAACCATTAATCAAGTCATATGTCAACAAATTGGAAGACAAAAACCATGTGGCATTATTTGATGAGGTTGATCTCAACCCCTGTATGATGGAAGCCAAACTGCCAACAGTTAAAAACTATGTTTGAATTCACAAATCAAAACCAGAACAAGAGCCAACCCATTCCCTCTCACGCACGGCTATAATTTGTTGTGTAAAAAATTCATTCGATGTGTGCAAAAGAAAGCTGTTGTGTAAAAAATTCATTCGATGTGTGCAAAAAAAGCTCTGTCGTCTCAATTTGCATTTCGCTGTCATAGTTGTGTTATACTTGCAAGGTTCATTTTTACTTACAGGATCTGCTGCTGGCGATACTGTGATGAATTATGCTTTATACTAAAATACAAATTTAACATGGACAAATAGAATTGTCTTTCATGCTACATCTAAATAAATAGTTGATATCTAACCAAAATTCATCCAAAAACTATTTTGAATAACTAAAAATCTTTAAAATCTAAGGAGAAATCATCCTCCTTAATCATGAATAATGAGAATGATTTTTTTTATTTTCTGATCCACGAGTTTAACCAGCAATTTGTTATTAACTTATTACTACATACAAATGTTAGCTCTCATTTTTAAATTGTTTTTCTTTACAACCATGAGAGCACCAATACTACAGAAATAAAGATTTACCGCATCATGCCTGTCAAGAAGCTTAAGCCATTAAATTTCTTTCAACGCACTAACATTAATTCCAGAATACAAAAATACATATTTTTTTACGAGAACACCAATAATACAGAAATACAGATTCACCACTTCATGCCTGTCAAGAAGCTTCAGAACCATTAGATTTCTTTCAATGCACTTACATCTATTCTAGAATACCCAATATACAGATTTGAATGTATTTAAGAACGTTTGGGGCGGTGTTAGAGTCGGTGGAGTTAAGGAGGTGGCAAAAGTGGACAAAAAAAAGATTGCAATCTGATTTACATAAAGACGAGAATCCAATCTACCAACAATCCAACTATTGCAGTGGCCAACAGCATTCGTTTATGCTAGTTTGTATAGTTCTTCATTTACACCTAAGACAACTATACAAGCCAGGGGTAATGAATTAGATCGAACAGATTGAGAGGCATTCATTGTAAAAGATATGGTAGATTTATCTTTGAATGCTATATGTAGCCTATCGGCTAATAATGAAGATATGTTATGATTAAAAATTTACTCTGTAGTATGATGCATGCCATTTAATTTTCTGGAATCTGCATCATATCACCGATTTCCATATTTATAGTGATGATGAAGAGACAAAGCTCCATGGGCTAAGTTATATATTCAAATATAATCAACATTGTTTAAGAACAAATGCTATTTTCAAAAGGTTTTTCACACACTGCTCACTAACGTTGGGGAATGAGCAAAACATTAAGCATATGTAGTCAAACAATTTCAACGATTCCCTTGTAAATTTAATAGTTTTTTTTGTTTGTTTTTTTAATTTATTCTCATTATACTACTAAAATTGTTCCAACTTACATTATTTTTATATTTAAAATAAACTAAAAATTAGTGGCAAATCCTTCGAATTTTTTGGTGTTATCCTCAAGCTGTACAATTTTTCCCAACTTAGGGATCACTGAAATGAAATTAGGAAAGGTTCAAGGTTGCACACAAGCCACTTGTTCGTTTACTGTTGGAGAGCAGTAATGGCAGCCGACTCTTCTTCATTATTATGACTAGCCAATGAGACCTCGTTCCTTTAATTTTACAGCTGTGGGCATAATTATTGTCTCTGCAGCTGTAATTGTGTCTTATATGCTGAAGGTGCTCTTTAATCTGTAACTGTTTTTGTCTTTGCAACTATATTTGCTATTGGTTAAGTGTTAATGGTTCTTTGTATTCTGTAATCTTTTTGGTTTCTTCAATAAAAAACATAATTATGGGATGTCTTGTCTGGTTTTAAATTGCACGACAGCCTTCAAACTTTTGGGAATGTAAGCTAGGATTGAATGCCTTATTTTGCCAAAGTTCCCAGTTTGCCGGCTAGAACAATTTATTTGATTGCTTAATAATTGGATATTTATTACAACTTTTTTCTACCACGCTTTTCCTGCATGAGTTTGATAGGCTGACTAATATTGATCGCCAACATGGAAGACTTGAATTACAACAATCCCTGCTTGTTATTTTTAATTCAGGTAGAATTTTCTTTATTGCATAATTGTGTAGGCAAGGGTCTATGAAAAAAGTGGCCAGGCATAACCAGCATCAAATAGAAACATTCACGTTGTCATATTGCTTTGTTGTCATCAAGAAAGAGGATCATTCACCCTTATTTAGTATTTACCAAAACAAGATTAAGAACCATCTGAAGTGGAATGGATGAAGCCAAATCACCAAAATTTAAGAATTTCATAATAGCCTGAAACTCTTCTTTTCTTCTTCAATTAATCCAATTCATTAATGCGTGTTTATTTTCCACATTTCCTGAAAAGGCATCGATCGAGATCAAAGATGAATTTTGAGAACCCAGGAATCTAGAAAAAAAATCATGAAATTTATGGACTGCATCTACATTGATAACAAGCTTCACGGAAGGAAATATTTACAAAGATAAAATCGGCAAAAGCTAAGAATGGAACATTTCACAGCCTGAAAGTTCTCTTTTCTTAATCAAGCAATCCAGTTCATCCATACATATCCACACACAGCACCAAAAGTGTTGCTTGATGAAAAAACCATTTATTTTCCACATTTTCTGAAGAAAGCATTGAGATCAGAGAACTTTGAAGACCCAGGAATCTGGAAAAAAAGATGAAATGTATGGACTGCATCTCCATAGGAAAGAAGCTCCACACAGCACCAAAGGTGTTGCTTAATGAAAAAACCATTTATTTTCCACATTTTCTGAAGAAAGCATTGAGATCAGAGATGAACTTTGAAGACCCAGGGATCTGGAAAAAAAGATGAAATGTATGGACTGCTTCTCCATAGAAAAGAAGCTCCACTTCCTTCTTAATCTTCGTGAGATTATCCACATATCTGAGCTGCCAATCTTGTAGTGGGTCATGACCTCCCACCACCACCAAGAAGGGAGGTAAAGTAAGGTTGGATATATCGGGAGCATTGGGCCCAAACACATTGGCTGCAGGGTGGTCCCTGTTAGCACCCTCTGGAAGGAAGGCCTTCCAATGCCAATCCGAATTCTCAATTGAAACAATTGGTGCCCCAACAAGCCTCAATTCAGAGGGGGTCCTTTCCTCCCCACCAAAGAATGGCTGTATCAGCACATTGCCCACTACTTTCATAGGGCTAATTTCTTCACCAGATGCAGCAATCCTGTAAATCAAGAAAAAATCTGTATTCAATATTTCTATCTTAGAAAACAGTCAGGCATTCATATCTATGAATCCAGGAATACTTGTAATTTTGGTTCATCATATGCATCAAAATTTTGAAACTTGAAAAATAACTGTTGGCAAATATATACATCTATCTAGGTAAAAATTCTGCAAAATTAAGTTTAAAGAGTTTGAAGTCACATGTGGGGTATGATGACTTTAAATTGTAAGTACGACTGAATTTGATACATTTTTGGAAACCTTGTCCTAGGTCACTTGGAGTAAAGGTTGAAATAATATAAATGCCTGGATCTAAATCCAAAGACCAGTACAGTGTACTGTTCTAATAGTCAACCCCTTAATGTAAACGACCAATAAGGTGGCCAGTAATCTGTTACATCCATTAATGCTGCAAGGGTTCTAATATAATAATTCTAGGTTAATTCCGGTAGACATGTGATGAGGTTTTGGTGAAATGATTATGACATCAGGGTGAATCTCAAGGTTGCAGTAAAAGCTTCCCATATCAAAATAAGACTACTACTATCCTGAGATTTCAAATTTCAGCAACTATTATTTTTTGGTTGTGGGTGTCTCCGCAATTTAGCTCAGTATTTAACCCATCTTACCCTGGTCTGTCTTACTTTCAAGTTGAACCCAGAAGGAGCAAGCTAGGGTGAGACTCATCCCCTAGTAATACACACAATCGCACAGAAACTGCACGCATGAAATAAGTTCAAATCTTTGAATTCAACCCAATACCAATAGAAAGCAAATCCACCACCCAAACCAACTCTACAACTTGTGCAAGCAAAACTCAGCAACTATAATGTTATAGTGTGGCCGTCATGACACATCTATTCCACAGATGATGTGTCTACATAATTTTCTCCTAGAAGCCTGTTCTTTTACCATTTCCCAGTCATCGAAGTGTAGTAGCCTCTAGCAGGAATTATAGTCGAAGTTAAATGGACATTTAATGAGGTTGTGGTGTGTGTACAGTGTAATAATTATGGGAATGAATGAGATTAATAATTTTCAATTAAGCTTACCCCTGACAAACCCCAACACAACATCTAACCTATTGCTTCAGATGGATCTACCAAATTTTGAACAATCAGAGGGTAGAAATGCCTGTATAGTTGGTCTTGCCTAAACTGAGTAATCAAAATTTCAACAATTTGAGGAGATAAAAGGGCCATAGAGTTGTCCTTGCCTGCAAGCGAGATGGTGAACAATATTGGCCCCAGCGCTGTCACCCATGAGAAAACACTTAGAGAAGTCGGCCTTAGCGGGAAGATTGTTCCTTCCGTCCGCACTCCCCGCCCACTTAACAACCGCAAAAGAATCCTCATAAGCAACCGGATACTTGTTCTCAGGAGCCCTTCTGTAACCCACCGATACCACAATCACTCTCCGTCTCCTCGCCATTCGTCTACAAAACACATCATACAAGAGAAAATCGGGCGTAAGTGAGGCAAAACCCCCGCCGTGAAAATAGAAAACGATCGGCAATAATTCGTCTTCTTCTTGGTGGTTCGAACCAGCGATCTCCTCAGGAACAAAGATCCGCACCCACACACCTGTGTGCAAGTCAATTACTACGTCTTTGGTGTAAACCCCGCGATTGGGCTCAGGGTTAGCTGCTACCTTGTATTCCACAAAATTCATGAGCCCGCGGTTAAATGTGCCATCTTTCTTCCTCGCAAAATCATTCACGTATTTGAGAAGACCGCAGACTATTTTCATTGAGAAGGGAAACGAGGCCTCTGCTGTAATAAGCCTCGAATTTGAGCTTTCATCTTCCTGCGCCATCTTTTTTCTGCTGTCTACTGCAACTCATACAAGTTGTTTGAGTAATTCAAGTCAAATTATAGTTTATATAAAGAAAGAGGGCAGTAATCAGACTGCACTACAAGGAAAGAACAATATCCAGTAGATTAATAGCAACTAAGTCCCCATTAAAGCAGCCATTAAAAAGACAGAAATAGATGGTCACCAAATCCATATATGTGGGTCCATTAAATAATGCCTTGATTTTGCACGATCCCTCCCAGTTTACATCTGCAGCCAAATTGTTATTTACTACCATAACACGTTGCAGGATTTAAGGCTGTCTCAGGAATTTTTGTTAGCCTCGCGCTATTTTTACCTCTTCGATTTTGGTTCTCTCTTTTTCTTAATAAATTTTATTGGTTTGTATAAGAAGAGGTAAGAGGTTGTCGTGTTCTCTATTTGATAACAAGTGATTTAACTGTTGTATAATTGAGCTGATAGTGGTGGGCTTTTGTCCGGAAAATTGTCATCGGGAAATTGTCATTCCGATGGTCGGAAAAAAGAGTCGTTGGCATCGGAAAAGGGTCAAGAAAAGTTTGTTTTTTGGCGGGTTGTGTGGGGAGTGTGGAGGTGGACACAAGCAGCTCGGAGTTTGAAAAAGATTAGTATATTGTTTTGGTAGAGGGAATGTTGTGAGTGAGGTGGGTTGTGTTGGCAGTGATACACCTGTCAAGGAAGTTGATTCGCTTGTCTTGAGCATCGATGGTTGTTGTAAGATCATTTTTGACGGTGTATGTTTAACAAACATGGGTATGGGCACAAAGAACATTTGTTATGGTTCGAATGTGCAAAAAATGGTGATGTGCGAGGCAAGGTAGAAATTCTTTGGGTTGGTGTTTGCAGGGTTGTGAGGGATTGTTAATTGACATTGTGCTTTTACTTTTTTAATAAAATTGAAATTGTGAATTGGGTTGTGTGTTTGTCGCAGATCCTCTTAAAAGATTTTGCATTTTCATAGATGGTTGTTTGGAGAAGAAGAGGGTATTCAGAGATCTGGCTTATTTTGTATTTTGGATTTTTGCATTAGAGGTTTCGACTTATCAAGGTAAGGTGTTTTGGGTTTGTGTCTGCATGTGTGTGTCCCTGTGTTTTTGGGTTCAATCTCTATTTGGTGTTTTCCATTTTAGGTTTGAGCTTATGAAGAGAAGGTATTTTGGGTTTATGGACAATATGATTTGATTCTGTATATGCGTGGTAAAAAATGGAATATGAAATTCAGAGTGTAGCTTGCAGAGAAATTTAACTGTATTTGGGTTTTTCCATTTGAGGTTTGAGCTTAGATTTTGTATGTGTGTTTAATGGTGGTGGATTCTGTTTGTAATTTGTCTATATTTATAAAAGCTTATTATAAAGATGCAATACCCTGTGATAAACAAGGTTTGAGGTTATGAAGAGAAGGTATTTTGGGTTTATGGACAATGTGATTTGATTCTGTGCATGTGTGTTAAAAAAATGGGATATGAAATTCGGAGTGTAGCTTGCAGAGAAATTTAACTGTATTTGGGGTTTTCAATTTGAGGTTTGAGCTACACAAGTTGTTTTTGGCTTTATGGACATTGTGATTAGATTATGTAAAACTGGGGCAAAACATGCAATGAAATTCACTATGTAAATTGGAAACAACAAAAATTACAGACAAAATTAAATAATGTAAGGTTGAAGACCTTATCTCGAAAAGCTAGAAACTCGACTGCAAAAACCAAAATACAAAAACAGTCAAAATTGGATATATATATATATAGTGATGGTTGTTGTAAGATCATTTTTTATGGTGTATGTTTAACAAACATGGGTATTGGCACATCTAGAACATTTGTTATTGTTCGAATGTGCAGAATGGTGATGTGCGAGACAATGTAGAAATTCTCTGGGTTGGTGTTTGCAGGTTGTGAGGGCTTATTCCATTTTGTATTCGGGTTTAAAGGTAATGGAGGCGAGGTGTTTTAGACTGATGGGATTATTTTTTATTACGGTAAAAGCAAGTTTTGAAGGGGCCTCGAAACCCTTTACAAAAGATCCTTAAGAAAAAAGAGCATTAAGAAACAAGAAGGAACAAACATCTAAAAAACCAGCATAGCAACTAGCAAAATCCAGCAAAAAAGCCCCACAAAACCAGGGACGACCAGCCAAAATAGACAAAGCACAAAAAAGGAACTACTTTATGTTTTTCAGGGCATTAGCCAAGTTTCCGCTAATCCCATACAGTTCTTTAATATTATCCCTAGGTTTAGGGATTTCCTTAGAAGAGGCCACAATAGCTTTCTTCATGCTCGCCCTTGTTCTCTTTGTCGCTCCACCAAGAGTACTTTCCGCAATCCCAGTGTTGATTGCATCTTCATCAATATCAAGGTCCACGACCAGTTTGGGAGAGCTGGAGCTTTCAAGGACCATAGAGATTTCCTCTAGGTTCTTAGTGACAGCTGTCAAGATATCCGGAATCATTCCCAACAGGTTTTTCATTGCAGCTTTTCCTCCCTCCAGATTATCAATCTGAGCTTCCATCTTCTTAGCTTTTTCCTCCATGTCCTGCTTCCATTGCTTCTGGTCCCTTTCATCTTCCTTCCTTTTCTCTTCCAACTGCTTCCCATTTTTTTTCCAGATTCTTTATAAATTCATAAGTCTGCCTATCAAAACCCAATCTAGCCTCAGATAGGTTTTTGAGATTATCCAGAAATAACCCTTCTCCAGCACACTCCTTATCCTTGCTCAGATTCTCCTTGACCGTTTCTTGCTCGGGTTCCTTATTCTTCTCCTTCTCAATATCCATTTCTTTTTCCTCATTAATCTTATCATCCTTTTCCTCCATTGGCTGGCTGTTGTCATTGCCTAAGCTAGCACTGTGTGTAGGACTATCTTGGTCAGACACATCCTCAGCTTCACCTTCCTCTTCCCCCACATCTTCTTCTTTCCAACTTTCCTCCCTTCCAGACTCATCTATTTCCATCTCACTACCATCTTTTCTGGTATCCTTTGAATCATTCTTGTCCTCTTGGATTTTCATCCTAGTAGCACTTTTGTTCTTTTTGCTCTGAGTCGACTCTTCCTTGTTGGGTCCGCCTTCCTCCACCATTCTCTTGCCTTTCCCTGGAGATGCAGACAATCTCTTATTTTCCTGGATAGCAAGGATTTTGCAGTGCTCATATATGAGAAAAATGAGGCCACAATGAAGCACCGGATTCAAAAGATTCTTGCTGTGCTTATTAAGAGACCTCGACAGAAACCTAAAGAAGTAGTAGGGCAGAGAAACCCTTTTCTCATGCCTGAAATGATTTAACAACACAAAATGGTATGTGTGGGCCCTAGTAAAATGACCCTCCACTGCAATGTATTCCATGATAGCATTCAACACACAGCTCCAAATTTTCTTAATGTTGGAAGCGTCATAATAACCCCCCGTAGTTTTACCAGTTTTTGCCCTCTCTTTCTCCTTGCGCGGAAAAAGCTTAACTGCGTTATTAGAAACTTTCAAATCTCTAAAAAAATTGAGACCTGAGCGGGGCATACCTGTTACAGTCGCTATGAGGCCCGCATCCAATTTAAACCTCACACCATGAATTTTAAATGACCCGTTACTCCAGTTTTCAATGATTTTAGAGACTGCAAGATTAACCCTACCTTTATCATAATCGACCAGCTTCTCCATGAAATTCACCATAAACCTTTTTTCCAGCTTAGTCCATACCTTTGGCATTTCCTTCCATCTGGAGATGTTATCTAGTTCCTCCCTCCTTATATCCCCTCTCATATTCAAGTTCAAAATACCAACTCTGTTCTTCTACAATTATGGAGCTTCCTTCCCATTGTCTCTCGAAATTTTGAAAATGCTAACCCACAAAGTGTGCGAAGTATATATAGCTTTGATTAGGACTCTGCCACTTTGCCAAGTAATCGTAACCTTTCTATAAATGTGTAGATTACTCATTACAACTATCATAATTGATTGTGCGGTCCCTCTTTCCCCATGAATCTGTCCTTTCTTAGAAGATCTTTAATATTAAAATTAATATTACCTTCCCCGTACCAAATGATTTGAGCTTCAGAATTAACGCCTAGGTTCGCCAGGCCATCCGCAACAAAAATTTTTTCTCTAAAGGCATGTTCAATTATAATAACTTTAAAGCTAGCAATAATTTCTCTAGCTTTAAAAATTATGTTTTCCATAGACCACGATGGCTCAGTTTCCCCCTTCAGGCACTTGATAATATTTAGAGAATCTCCCTCCAGTGATAAGTTATCATGATTTATATTCTTAGCAATAATCAAAGTATTCAAAGTTGCAGATGTTTCTGCATAATGACTAGTTTGACTACCCAGGGGGCCAGCGACTGCCACAAGGCAACTTCTAGCAAAATCCCTGACAATGCCCCCATAACCAGCTTTACCCGGATTCCCCTTCAACGCCCCATCAAAGTTGGCCTTTATCCATCCTTGAGATGGAAAGCACTACACAAGACCATCCCTGCCCTTATCCTCACTTGATTTGATAATATAAAGGTTCCATCTATCATTAAAGTCTTCTTTAGCCGCTAAACCATGATCAGTTCCATTTAAACATTCAAATATTCCTCTATAGATTTTATTCACCACAACTTCAGGGTTAGCACTTTTATCCCTAAAAATCCTATTGTTGCGCTCCTTCCAGATGTTCCAGATAACATTAAGGAGAGTAAGTTTCCATAGCTCAACATTCTTAGGGTTGGAATTAGGACAGTATCATTGCTGCCAGAACTCCCCCAGAGAGTTTAGGAAAACCCAGCTCAACTTCCACCTACTAAAAATAATTTTCCAAATTTCCTGGCTAAAAGTGCACTGGTAGAGAATGTGACAAGCAGACTCCTCTTCCTTCCAACAAAGAGAACACCTATTAAGAAAAAAAAAATCCACGCTTTTGGAGGTTATCAAGAGTCAGCACCTTATTTTGGATAAAAATCCAAAAGAAGATATTAACTTTAGGAATTAACTTCTTATTCCATACTTTAGCCCAAATAGGAATCTCTTCCAGAACTTTGTTGTGTATAGCCACTGCCGAAGACACAGAGTAATTCCCATCCGAAGTCTCCCTCCAAATCAAACTATCCTCTTTATTGTCCCTCAAAATTTTAGAAGAAAGCAGAATCTCAAGAAACTTTAATCCCGGACATTGCTGGTTGAACTCAGTCCATTTCCCATTTCTCCAATAGTCTCTAAAAAAACCACCATACCTATTTTTGAACCAATCTTTCCAATCTTTAAGGATTGGAATACCCTCCAAAGGTTTATCCAAAATCCATCTTTCTTCCCAAAATCTGATAATTCTTCCAATCCCCAATTTCCACATTCTTCCAGCAGCAACCCAACTTTTAGCCATTTGAACTGCATTCCAAATTGCAGAACCTTCAACAGTAAGAGTTATCTAGAAATTCTTCCTCAGAAAGTTGCATATAAAGATATTTCTTTTTCCAAATTAAATTCCATTCTCTTTCATCCCCTTTCATTCTCCAGATTTATTTTGCTAACAAGGCATTATTCATAGAAATAATATTCCTTAAACCCAGCCCCCTAAAAGCCTTAGGAGAACATATTTTGTTCCAAGCAATAAGGGGAATTCTATTCTTGTCTTCCACTCTCGACCAAAGGAACTTTTTTTGGATTCTTTCAATTGCCTCCGCAAACTTTCTAGGGATTTTAAATAGACTAAGGGCATAAATAGGCAAGTTTTGGAGAGTAGCTTTAAGCAACATAACCTTGCCCGCTTGACTAAGGATAGCTCCTTTCCAACCAGCCAATTTAGGGTTGAATCTGTCAACCAGCTTCATCCAAAAATTCTCCGAAGGCTTAATACAAAGGGGAAGCCCCAAGTAAGTAGAGGGAAACTCAACAATTTTACATCCAAGGATTCTTTCAATCCTCTTTTGTCTTTCAACAGGGGTATTGATGAAGAACAACGAGCTCGTATCCCAATTAATTTTTTGGCAAGAAGCAGATTCATAAGTATCCATAACATTCTTCATATTTCTTGCTTCCCTAATAGTAGCTTCCCCCATAGTAATCGAATCATCAACAAATTTTTCATGAGTACAAGTTACATTGGAAGATGAAGGTTTTAGGCCTTTGAGATTACCTTCTTCCACATTTTTAATTATTAATCTACCCAAACTTTCAGCTAAAATAGTAAACAAGATAGGGGAAATGGGATCCCGCTGTCTTAGACCTCTAGTGCTTTTGAAGAAACTGGAAGAGGATCCATTAACAATAACATCAAAGGAGGAAGTTTCCATCAACTGAGAGCAGAGTTGAATAACTTTTTCCCCAAACCCAAAAGCTTTCATAATTCTGAAAAGAAATTGTCAATTCACTCTATCATAGGCTTTAGACATATCTAGCTTAAGAAAAAAACCCTGATTTTTAGAATCCGTTAGAGAGTTAATATTTTCATGAACTGAAATAATGGAATCCAGAATCTGTCTACTAGGGACGAAACCATTTTGCTAAGCTGAAATAATTCTGGGAAGAATATCCAACATTCTAGAAGTAAGAAACTTAGACAAAATCTTGTAAACAAAATTACAAAGGCTAATAGGTCTGAACTTATTAAGAGAGTCGGCTCCTGAAATCTTCGGAATTAGAACAATGAAGGTCGCATTCAGTTCTTTTAAAAGTCTTCTAGAACTAAAGAATTCTTTAACTCCATTACAGATATCAGTCTCCACAACGTGCCAAAAGGATTGGAAGAAGAACATTGGAAATCCATCCGAACCAGGAGACTTATCTCCCTGAAAAGAAAACATCGCCTTTTTTATTTCCTGAATAAAAGGTATCCGAGAGATATTTTTGTTGTCATCCTCATTCAAGATGGGAGGGCTAGCCTGCAAAAGAAGGTCTTGATTTCTGAAATCTAGATCATCCACTTCTCCAAGGAGATTGCTAAAAAAATCCAGAGCTTCCTTTCTTATGTCATTTTCATCCGATAAAATCCCCCTATTACAGGATAACCTGGAAATCATGTTAACCGCCCTATGCTTTAGAGCAATTAAGTGAAAATATCAAGTGATTTTATCACCTTCCTTCAAATACAAGGCTCTTGATCTTTGTCTCCAAAATGTCTCTTCATTAGAGATAATTGTGTGGTATTTAGACAACAAACCATTTTTAACAGATCTCAAATCCTCTGAAAGCCCTTCCTCTTGGATTTTATCTTGGACTTCCTTAATTTCAGTCTTAATTTGGGCTTTACTTTTGAAGATATCAGGGTGAACTCACAATAATGGTTCCCACTTTTTTGCCACTTTTGACATTGAGATGAACTTTTAAAATAATCTTCAACTTCCGACAACTATAACTTTTAAACTATAAAGAATTTGAAGATGATGTAAATTAGTGATTTGTAGAATTTTGTCTCTAGATTCTATATATATTTTTTCAATTTTTTTTGAAGGATTTTTTTAAAATTTTTCCATCTCCCTCGAAAAGTAGTTTTTTAAAAACAAACTATATTTTTTAAGAGTGATGTGCCTCCCGAAATGCATAACTTTTTTTCTATGAATGATAAAAACTCAATTATTTCGAATTTTGGTTTGTAACATCAACATCTAGGGCTTGTAGTTGGTTTGATAGTGATATCTCCAATATTTTTCATTTTATTAAGTTTTGAAGTCTAACTAATCATAATTTCGACATAGGTTTAAGTTTGAACACATAACTTGTTCTATATATATCGAAATTCAATATTTTTTTTTTGTTAGAAAGAAGACATCAATACCTAGGGCTTAGATATTTTTCAGAATTTTTTTGAATTAGTTTCCTATTTTTCCCAATGCGTTGAACAGAGAAGTTCATGTTTGGTGAAAAACCTATGTTTGGTAAAATTAAAAAAAACAAGTTCATAATAAACTCAATATGTAATAATATTATATTCATTGGAAAGCTTGGTTTGAGGACTACAATACTACATTTTGGGTTGTCAATATCATTCCATTTGAGCCTTCAACCAGAGGTTTGAAGGCCAAAAATCTGCAAAAAATTGTAAAAAGCTCCAGAGAAGTATTAAAAAAAAGGTTCGAACGAAAGGGGGTTCGAGCGAACCCCCCATTTTTAGGGGGGTTCGATCGAACCCCCCCTATATAATTGAAAAATGACATAATCAAGCATTAAAGGTGCTTCGCTTGAAAGAGTGTGTTCGAGCGAAGTGGGGGCTTCACTCAAACCCCAAAGGGTAGTCCGTTCGAACACCCCCACTTTGCTCGAACCCCCCCTAAACGAAATTCTCCACTTTCACCAATTTCCTTTGTTGGCAAAAGTGGGAACCAGCTTTGTGAGTTCACCCATCACCAAATATCTCTTTGTTCCAAATTTTGATTTTGGCCTTTACAATGTTGAACATTTTGGCTATTCTGAATAAAGTCGTTCCCTCAACCTCAGAGCTCCACCAATCAACAACACAAACTTCCAGAGACGGATGGGATAACCATGTTTTTTCAAATCTAAAAGGGAAATCTCTCTTAGCAGAAAAAGAATTGGCTGTAAAAGAAATAGGGAAATGATCAGATCCAATCTTAAAAATAGATGCCAAAGAACAACTATACTTAGATAACCACTCAGGAGAAATCAAGGATCTATCTAGCCTTACTTGAATAAGATCAGATCCAGTTTTGCGATTGGTCCAGGTATAATTAATCCCTTGGAGATCCACATCTATAAGAGCTTGATCGTTAATAAAGTCCATGAGATCTTGTTTTCCTTCTAGCTGCAAGGGAAGGCCTCCCATATTCTCATCCTCTTTAAGCAGTGTATTGAAATCTCCCATTATTATCTAGCTTTTATCAGCAAAATTTAATCCGTCTTCAGCAAGGCTCCTCCAATATTTAGATCTCCCAGCTTTAGTGTTAGGCACATAGACATTAGTGATAACCCAAACAAAGTTATCCTTAATATGCTCGAGCAGAACTAAGGTCCTATTGACTTCTGAAATGATTTCCTTACCTATAATAGTATTTTGGTTCCAAAAATCGTTGTTCCTCCAGAGGCACCCTCCGAACTGGTTCCTATAACTCCATTATTTTTTAATATTCTAATCATTTCCACTTTATCCTTACACATCTTAGTTTCCTGAACAAGGACAACATTTGGTTTATGATCTCTTATAATATTACGTAACACATCCTTCTTATGGGGGCATTCAACCCTCTTATATTCCAAGAAATTATCTTCATACTTTAACCGGGGATAAGGCTGACTCAATGGAGCTATGTGTTCCATCAGCACGGTTCTTCCAACTTTCCTGTTCCCTTTGATTTTTTAGAGAAGGTCTCCCCTTCTTTTTGTTGTGGCTTCCAACATCTGCCATTTTCTTATTCTTGCTTCTAGTTGAGATACCTCCATTGGGTCCTCCATTATTCAATTTACCTTCTTTAGTACTGAGAATCCTAAGATTTCCCTCCAGAGCCACCGTTTCCAAACTATTAGATGGGGTTTTGCATTGAGACGGCTTAGGGATTCCATTGGTTAATAACAAAAGAGGCTCAAAATCCGAAATGTTATAGTCATGTGCTTCATTGAAGTCTCCCCCATTTGCTTTTGTATTAGATGAGGCAGATGCATCATCATTGGAACTTTCCTCAACTTTATCCTGACTGACTGGCCCTCCCTTTTGGTCCTCTGAATCGAATTTTTGAGCATTTTCCTCTATCCTTTTCTCTTCCTCTTTGATACTTTCTATTTGATTATTAGAGCAGGCACAAACAGATTTTTCATTATTACTATTCATATCCTTCTTATCCTCATTTTCCAACTCAATCACTTCCTTATCAAGATCACACTCTGTTGATGGGTCTTCTATCTTACCTTTCGTTTGCCATTTCTGCCTCGAGCTACTATCACTCTTACCACTCTTACTCTTCTTGAGTAGGCAAGATTTTGCGCAATGACCCGACTTTTTATAATTAAAACAAGCAAATGGGAGAGATTCATATTCAATCTCTTGGGTCCATTTCCCCAATGTAGATATAATCTCAATAGATTGAGGCATATCCGTCATTTGATTAACATTAACACAAATACGGGCAAAAACCAACCTTGATTTTGCTGCACTCATCGGATCGATCGAGAGAAGTTCTCCAAATGAACTTGCTATCCCCTTGAAGACTTCCTCATTCCAGAACTCCAGCGGGAGGCCAGGGAGATGCGTCCACACAGGCACCGACATAAAAAGGACTCATCAAGGGAGAGGTTTGGAGCCCATTTCTGTAAAGCCAAGGTTGACTTGCCGAACATCCATGGTCCTTCACATAGAGCTTTATTCATATCTTCTTCAGTATTAAAAGAAAAGGTAAAAAAACCCCTAGGCAAAGCCGCCACATCCACTTGACCTTTGAGAACCCATTTCCTCCTTATAAAATTCCTAACAACATCAATGTTAGGCCTAAAACCAGTAAACCTTCCAACTAAGGTCATAGCTAATCCAGACACAATGAGATCCACCAGCTTATCCGGAACAGAAATATCAACAACCCCTGTCGCAGGATCAGATATATTTTTAACTTCTGGAAGCCCAGATTTCACCAGCGGCCTCACTCCAAAAAGCGAAGACCATTGTTTTTCCTTACCTCTATCGTGTGGGTCCCCGTTTTTGGAATCTTTGTCTTCCACCAATTTGACTGTCTCCTTGCCCCTTCAGTACCCTAAGAGGCTTGGAAACCAGCCTGATTACCACCTCCACCCTCAGAAAGATTGCCTTCCCCAAGAAATATGCCATTCCCAGGTTTGAAATTTGAATTTCCCGCTCGCTGCTCCCCTTGTCGCTCCATGGTATTCCTGTTTATCCAAAAATTGATGCAGTGTTGTTTATTTTCTATAAAAAATTGAAATTGTGAATAGGGTTGTGTGTTTGTTGCAGTTCCTGTTATAGGATTTTGCATCTTCATAAACGACTGTTTGGAGAAGAAGAGTGTATTTAGAGATCTGGCTTATTCTGTATTTGGGATTTTTGCATTGGAGGTTTCAGCTTATTGAGGTAAGATCTTTTGGGTTTGTGTGTGTGCCTGTGTTTTTGGGTTCAATTTGTGTTTGGTGTTTTCTATTTTAGGTTTGAGCTTATGAAGAGAAGGTATTTTGGGTTTATGGACAATATGATTTGATTTTGTATATGTGTGATAAAAAATGGAACATGAAATTCAGAGTCTAGCTTGCAGAGAAATTTAATTATATTTGGGCTTTTCCATTTGAGGTTTGAGCTTAGATTTTGTGTGTGTGTTTTATGGTCACGGATTATGTCTGTAATTTGTCTATATGTATAAAAATACATTATACATATGCAATATCTTGTGATAAACAAGCTTTGAGGTTATGAAAAGAAGGTATTTTGGGTTTATGGACAATGTGATTCGATTTTGTGTATGGGTGGTTAAAAAAATGGGATATGAAATTCAGAGTGTAGCTTGCAGAGAAATTCAACTGTATTTGGGGTTTTCCATTTGAGGTTTGAGCTTATTGATGCAAGTTATTTTTGGCTTTATGGACACTCTGATTAGATTCTGTAAAACTAGGGCAAAACAAGCAATGAAGTTCATTGTGTAAATTGGAAACAACAAAAATTACAGACAAAATTAAATAATGTAAAGTTGAAGACCTTACCTGGAAAAGCTACAAACTCGACTGCAAAATCCAGAATACAAAAACATCCTAAATTGGAGATATTGGGGTAAAACATGTAATGAAATTCACTGTGTAGATTGGATATATATATATATAGCGTCGTAAATTGTACGCACTTGCTAAAGCAGTACAATTTCACACCTAGTTTAGCACCCGCCTTTGCGCAATTTGCATTTTGCATTGCATTTCTCCTTTAGCACTTAATTAATCAAATTAATTAGGTCTAAGGTCCTATTTCATCATCCTCCACATCATAAAGGTGGGCCCTTTCATTAAAGTGTGCCCCTTTCATTTTATTCCTCCAATACATCATTTAATCAAAAACCCTAATTAGGTCCTATTTTGAACTTGGAGGCTTGATTTCGGGGGTCAAAACATCTCGAAATCACCTGTAACTTCGGGATTCTCTCTAAAATCATCATATCCGACAGCCCTGAAAATTTGGTGAAAAGTTGTCAGGACCATGGTGCCCGGAGTGCACACGGTCCCGGACATTTTTCCCGAAATTTGAGGAGCGCAATCCAATCATAAAATAAAGCTTAACCCTAAGAAATTGGGGGGATATTCAATCTCTAGGTCGGCCAAAAGTTGGAATTAAGACCTAGGGTTTCATATATAAGAGCTCTCTTTCTTCATTTGAAAGGATCCGAATTTTGTTTTCAGGAACCTTCTATGCAACGAAAGAGCAGATTTTTGAAGACTTCAACAACATTCAACATCCATCCATCAAGCATCCATCAATTTCATTCATCCATTTAGGGCTTTGAAGGCATTGAAGAGCAATAAGGGATCACCGACTGAAGATTGGCTTGTACCCCCCCCTTGGGGTTGGGTATGATTTCATGTTGTTTTCATGTCTTTGCATAAGCTTCCTTACATCATTTGTATTCATACTTTAGATCACTCTACATCTTGATTTGGAGCATTTACATTGTCATTTACAGGCAATTAGGGTTTACTTTCTAGGTTGCTCTAGTTTGCTTACTTGCATTTTAGATCTTGCACACACACAAGGTCTGCACACACACTACTTTTACAATACAACTTGGCTATTCGTGGAGGTGGAAATCACCGAAGCGGGGGTTTGACTAAGGCAAAACCCTATATAGCCGCCCAAACACCTTTTCAGATATAAGTGCAGATTTCGGGATTCAAACGACACCGCAAGTTGCAGATCCGAAAGAAGCAGACAGAGACTGAACCATACACCAAGTTTCAGAGCAGAAGACCAGGACAGGGGCGCTAGGCGCCCTGGTCCTGCCAGGATAGGGGCACTGGGCGCCCTGGTCCTCCTGACAGACAGCAATTTTTAGCATTTCCGATAGTTTTCCAGGTTGCAAAGTGGCAGTTTCAGGTGCAGTTTCAGGAACAGAATCAGGATAGTGGTGCCCGCGCCCCCGTCCCGAACATTCTCACTCAGATTTTAACTCTGGGTACGCATCTGCATTCTTGTCTTGTCCTTGTGTTTGCAACTTTCCATTGTTTAACTTCAATTCTGCAATCTTGTTATTAGTTCATACTTGCATTTTGGGGTTAGGAATTGAACTTGCATAATTTTACCTTTCAATTACAACAAAGGAATAGAAACCCTAATAGGTAGCCCGTGGCTCTCTCTTTCACCAAAAAGAAGTAGCCAATTGTGTGATACCTCTAGGCTCTTTCGTATTCCGCAATGTGTGTCAAAAGGTAAGATTAGGACATGTTAGCCTAGTCTCGCTTTTTCTCCTACACATTTTGGTGAACCCGACGTGAATCAAATTATTTCTTTCTCTCGCATTGCATTTGTTAGATCTAGATCTAGATTTAGTGTGTTTCATTTAAGTTTCATTTTCAAAAAAAAAAAAGGAAAAAAAAAAAGAGAGCGTGTTTCTTTGTTTCTTTGCATTGTGTGTCTAAGTTTTATGCAACTTTTATTTCAAAATGTCGGATTTTTATTTGCAAGATGTTCATATTTATGATGATGTATGCAATTATGCTGATTATGAGTATAGCCAAGATGAATTAGATGAAGCTTTAGATGAGTTTTTGAATCCTAAAGAGGCCAAACCTTCATTTTACCAAAAACTCATAAACCTTGTTACTATGCCATTTCGTTGTGATGAGAAAGATAAGTTGAATGATTCCTCTCAAGGGTACATTCCTATCAACTCTTCCACTGAATCTAGTAACATGGTTGTTTTCAATAATCCCCTCTATGAGGAGATGTCTCCTTTTGAATTAAAAGATAAACCTTTTAATCGATATGATCATGCTTTGTTGGATGATGCTCTTGATGACTTTGTGGCTTTGTCGAAATCTTTAAACAAGAACAAAACTTCTAAATTAGTTAACATGATAAACCTAAAAGAACATAATAAGCCTCTCTTTGAAGTCCAAGGTGCTTGTCCTTCTCCCACCTTTCAAGTTCCTAAATCACCTCTCCTTACTGTCCAAGGAGGGTATGGTCATGATTCCTTTCTTACTCCAAATAAACCTATCATCACTGTGCAAGGAAGAAAACCTATAAGTCCTTATAGTTACGCCAAGCAATTAACTAGAGAGAGTTATCATGCGGTTGCCCATACTTATCACACTAGAAATAATAGGCAGCCTAATCCTCCTCCCGTTACTCCAGTTTCTCTTCCTAATCCTCAACCAATTCTTCCGCAAGCTCCATGTATTTCACAAATTCTTGGTAAGGAATATGATCTCATAGAACAACTTAAAGCTACCCCTGCTAAGATATCTCTTTGGGATTTGATTCAAACTTCTTCCGTTCATCACGAAATGTTACAAGATGCCTTGAAAGATTTGAATGTTCCTCCACCGAATACATCTAGTAATATAGTATCTTTGGTTAACTCTATGATGAATCCTAAAGCTCAAATTGTGTTTACTCAAGATGAGTTGCCTACTAGTGAAATTCAACATCAATATGATCCCTTGATGATTGTGGTTATCATAAATGATACTACTATAAGATGAACACTAGTAGATAATGGCTCTGGTCTTAATGTGTGTAGCATTAATCTCTTGCATAAGATGAATTTGGATACATCCCTAATTGAGCCTGACTCTCATCCTATTCGAGGCTTTGATAATGTGGCTAAAACTTCATTAGGTATTATCACCTTACCCATCACAGTGGGGCCTATTACTTTGCCTACTCCTATCCATGTTATGTCGGGAAATCTAACATACAACTTGCTATTAGGGAGACCTTGAATTCATAGTATGCAAGTTGTCCCCTCTACATTGCATAGACAAGTTAAATTTATTTATAACAATAAGACATATACCTTGATAGGTGATACTAACTTCCAAGCTTGTTTACAAACATCTACTTCCAAAGGGGGTTCTTCTAAGCCTTCCTCGTCTAGTGGTGACTCTTTAAACAAGATACCTATCGATGAATCCTCGCTCTCTAATGATCAAAATTCTTTGGATGAGTCTGGAGCTCCTGAAGAAGATTCTTCTCGACTTGAATCTACACATAAGAAGGATTTTGATCCTAAGAAGGTTCTCGCAGAAGACGATTGGGGATCTCTTGATTTTAATCCCACCTTTGTAGGTGAATATAAGGTTCCTTCTAGAGAGCTTAAAGTTGAAAAGAAGGAAGAAGCTAAAAATCAATCAACATTACCTGAGCCTATGAGCAATAACTTTGTGGCTGCTTCTCAGACTTCTTCTCCTCACACTTCTAATTCTGAAGGGTTTGATTCTTTGTCTTATGAAAAACCACCTTCTCTTTCTGAAATGGCTGATCGTTATGGTCGTGGTTTTCGTATTCTAGCTAAGCATGGGTATAATGGAAATGGCTGTGGCGCTCACGAACAAGGAATAAAGGTTCCTCTAGAGAATAATCTTTATGATTATGCCTTTGGACTTGGTTATAATCCCTGCAAGCGCACTAAAGCTTCTAAAAGACCATGCATTAGTGTTAATGTTATTTCTACATCTCTACCAATGAGACACCCTGAGTATATTGATCCTTCGTGTGCCTGTGCTTTGGATGTTTTTCCTATCGATGATGCTTTAGCTGAGTTTTTAGGAGCATATGATACTCTTCCTCGTTATCATCACAATAGGGGATTCCCTTATTGTTTGAACACTGAAGCCTATTTTGGAAAGGAGACTGATAACGATGAGATTGTGAAAGAATTTCCTCAGTTAAAGGATACTCCTCAACAAAGTAATCTTCTTATAAGCGACACCATTGATGTTAAGATGGATTCTCGCAATGAAGAAAAAGTTATTAAAATTGGAAAATGTCTAGACGAAGAGGAACAAAAACAATATGAAGATTTATTGCGTGAATTCCCTGAGATCTTTGCTTGGACATATTCTGACATGCCTGGTATAGATCCTAAGATTGTCACTCATAATATTGTCTTAGTTCCTGATGCTAAGCCTATGAAACAAAAGATTCGAAAAATGAATCCTAAGGTAGCTTTGCTTGTTAAGGCTGAGATTGAAAAATTATTGGAGGCTGGATTTATCCGCCCTATTGATTATTCGCCATGGATTTCAAATATTGTTGTTGTGGCTAAATCAGATAATAAAATAAGAATGTGTACTGACTTTCGAGATTTAAATAAAGCTTCTTTGAAAGATGATTTTCCCCTCCCAAACATTGACATGATAGTTGATTCTATAGCAGGACATGCGTTGTTATCCTTCATGGATGGTTTTTCAGGATACAATCAAATTTTCATTAATCCTCAAGATCAATTCAAAACTGCTTTCACCACTCCTTGGGGTACGTTTTGTTGGGTAATGATGCCTTTCGGACTTAAAAACGTCAGCGCAACTTATCAACGAGCGATGACCCTTATCTTTCATGATTACATGCATAAGATTTTAGAAGATTATGTTGATGATATTTTAGCCAAATCCATTCTCCGCATAGATCATATTAAGATCCTTCGTCAAATCTTTGAAAGGATTCGTAAATATCACATGCGCTTGAATCCCCGAAAATGTGTTTTTGGTGTGGATAGTGGAAAACTCTTAGGATTCATAGTTTCGCATCATGGGATTGAGGTGGATACTAAGAAAATAGATGTTATTGTCAACATGCCACCTCCTAGAAATGTGTCTCAACTCAAAAGCTTACGAGGAAAGATTCAAGCTATTCGTAGGTTTGTATCTCAACTTGCGGATCGTACTTTTCCTTTTACTCAACTTCTCAAAAAGAATATCACCTTTCAATGGAACGAAGATTGTCAGCAAGCATTTGAAGATTTAAAAGTGTATTTGGCTAATCCTCCTATCCTTCAACCCGCCGAACCTTCTAAACCCTTTCTTTTATATACAGCTGCTTCCTCTCATGCTCTCGCATCATTATTGGTACAACATGATAAAGATGGTAAGGAGTGTCCAGTTTATTATATAAGTCGTACCTTACTCAATTATGAGACCCGATATTCTGCGATAGAAAGACAATGCTTGGCCTTGGTGTTTGTGACTCAGAAATTGAGACATTATCTTTTAAATTCAGAAGTCCACGTCATGGTAAAGTTTGATCCGTTGAAGCATCTTTTCTCTAAAACTGATTTATCAGGACGCCTAGCTAAGTGGGTTATGATGTTAACTGAATTTGACCTTAAATTTGTTTCACAAAGAGCAATTAAAGGGCAAGCGTTGACCGATCACCTAGTTGAGGCCCCTTCACCTTTCTCCTTCCCTAACCCTGAGTCTTTTCCTGACGACTTCATTCTTTGTACAGAGAAAGATGAAACTTGGGAGTTATACTTTGATGGCTCTAAGTGTCGTATGGGATCGGGGGCAGGTGTTGTTCTGATTTCTCCTACAAAGAAGTCCATTCCCTTATCTTATCGTCTCAATTTCCTATGTACCAATAACATTGCTGAGTATGAGGCTCTTATAGCAGGAATAAAGGCAGCCTTGGCTTTGAATGTAAAACACATACATATTTTTGGAGATTCTCAACTGATTATAAGACAAGTAACAGGACTGTATCAAGCGAAACAAGACAAATTATCACAATATAAAGACCTTGCTATCTCTTTGTTACAAAAATTTGATTCTTACACCATGGAACCTGTTCCTCGAAAAGATAATCGACATGCGGACGCAATGGCATGTGTGGCTTCTCTGGTATCTTTAGAGGACCCTGTGGTTGATCTTAAATTTGTTATTCACAACCTTATTTCTCCAGCTATTGTAGATGATTCTAGCTTGGTGACATGTTGTGACTTTATAGACTCAGATGAATGGTATTCGCATATCGTAAGATACTTGACCGATGGCACCTTTCCTGATTCCGCCAATAGGAACACTAGGGATAGAATTCACAAGCTGTCCGCTAGATATATCATTCTTTCTAATGTTCTTTACCGAAGGGGTTATAACGGTCTTCTCCTTCGTTGTCTTAACAAATCGGAAATCCCTATTGCTCTTGAAGAGGCGCATTCAGGTGCCTGTGGGGGGTATTTTGGAGGCAAATCCTTGGTTCAAAGGTTGCTTCGTATGGGATATTATTGGCAAACTATGTAGCAGGATTCTTTTTCATTTGTTAAGAAATGTCATCAATGTCAACAACACAATAATTCGATTCATGCTCCTGCCCAAGAACTTCGTTCTCATGTAGCTTCTTGGCCTTTCTCTGCATGGGGGCTGGATCTTATCGGTAAAATCTCTCCTCCTTCATCTCAAGGACATACTTTCATTATAACCGCAACAGATTACTTTACAAAATGGGTAGAAGCTATTCCCCTTCGCTCTACTACTGCTGAAGTGATTTGTCGATTTCTTCTAGAAAACATTATTTCTCGATTTGGGATACCTTCCACTATAATCTCCGATAATGGGACATCATTTAAGAACAAGGACGTGAAGAAATTCCTTGAGAAGTATCATATCAAACATCGATTTTCTACACCATACTATCCTCAATCAAATGGTCAAGCCGAATCATCCAATAAGATAATTGAACAAATTCTTCGTAAAACTGTGAATAAGCATGGTAAGGATTGGAGTACTCAGCTAATCTATGCTCTTTGGGCCTACCGAACGAGTGTACGAATTGCTACAGGAACCACCCCTTATAATCTTGTTTATGGTGCTGATGCTATTATGCCTTTAGAATTAGAGATTCCATCACTTAGAGTTTCTCTCAAAGGTATAGTAGATGATGACGCTTATAGAGAACAAAGACTTCAACAGCTTGAGATGCTTGATGAACAGCGTATAAATGCTCTTGAGCATATTCAAGCGTATCACAAAACTCTACAACGAAGCTATAATGATAAGGTTATTCAACGTTCCTTCTCAGTGGGTGACTTAGTTCTCTATGAGAATCAGCGCAATGTGAATGCCTTACCTAAAGAAAAGGGAAAATTTAGTCCTAATTGGCTTGGACCGTATATCGTTATTGAAGATTATGGATCAGGTGCTTATAAAATAGCGGGTGTAGACGGTACGCCTCTTAAAGAACCTATAAATGCTATGCACTTGCGTAGATACTATGCTTAATTCCTCATTCCTTATCTTTTATTTCATGTATCTTCTTTGCACTTCTTCAGAATTGGATAATATGTTAGCATATCTTTGTTAGAGCAAATAGAATTAAATGATGTTTTGTTTAATCTATATTGCTTCGTTCCTGACAAGCGTGTTTCTTTACTTTATGGTTTGTCTTGAATTCATTTATGTAAATTGCAAAAGATTTACATTTTCATTATGATGGCATATTATACAATGTCTTTATGTGTTAAGTAGAGTTGTATCATTTTACTTATATGATTCTTAGGCTTAACACATATTTCTTTTCTATCATCAATGTAGTACTTGATTAAATATTTTATTTTTATTAAGTCACACATGTATCAATTTAATCATGGAGCATTGAGAAATCAATCACATGGAAATTAAATTCAGAACATACATATACATCTACCAAATGTATTAACTTTAATCAAAATACACATTGTTTTAGGCATTAAAGATAACACGTTTGAGACAAAGAAGCATGTATATATATATATATATATATATATATATATATATATATATATATATATATATATATATATATATATATATATATATATATATATGTGGATCAATATACAAAGGTAGGTCACTATACATCCAAAATGTGACCTACCCTACATCATAAGATCATCTCCTATCCCTAGGGTTGGTGGCTGGAGAGTGACGACTAGATGCTCCCTCCTGATCCGGCCGTGCAGGTGGACCCATAGGTGTATAGCGTGATATAGATCGTGAGTGACTCCGAGAGGAACTCCTACGATCCCTATCCATAAGGATCACATGATACGAGGTAGCCTCAGCCTGAGCTGCTGCTAGATCACGCTATGCCCGCTGAAGGTCCTCTGATAGAGCTCACTCTTTCTCCCTCCATATCTCCACCTGTACTCGAAATGGGGAAAACAAGTCATCATGCCGACCCGCATTCCCTTGAGGTCTATAGGCAACCTGTGAGGAACTAGGGATCTGTGCTGTCATGGAAATATCTGTCACTGCTTGCTGGATCAAAGAATGCCACTCCTGCACATTAGCTGTAGCAGTAGAACAGATTGTGTATTAGTACCATTTTATATCATCAAAACATTAATCAATCAATATAAACCTACTATACCTGGATCTCCCTCACGCCAGTAGGGATCGTGATATGGTAGCATCTGTGACTGGGAACTACTAGGCTCCCCATGCTCGAATGATTTGTGCACGATGGGTACAGGTCTCCATAGTGCCTCGTGTTCCCCCTTTTGGGGAATAACAGGAGGATCTAAGGCTATGGTATCATCTCCTGAATGATGGGGAGCTGCATCTGACTCCTCCTCATCATCTCTATCCTCCTCCTCCTCATCATCCTCATCCTCATCCGCATCCTCGTTCTCCTCATCATCATCTCTATCTGTGTCATCCTCCTCTCCTTCCTCCTCCTCGGCACTAGGCTGATCTCCTATGGGTGGATCAGGCCCTCCTGCCTCCTCATGACCCTCTCCCTCCTCTGGCTCCTCCGATCTAGATCCCTGATCCTCATCTCGGTCTCCATGTCTCCATGGACCTGGATGGCCTATCGGGTGATCTAGTGGAAAGATAGGCCCCGGGTATGTCCTCACAAACCATGAGAGATACCTGCGCTGTGCCCCGGGATCTGCAACATAATCAGTGACCACATCCTGGTCGGACCCCTCTATATCTGTGATCTCGATATCATCTATCGTAGGTCTCGCTACTGCTCTGGGTCTGGGAAGGACTCGTGAGTGTCGAGTGTAGATGTGTACATCGGCTGGAACACACTGCTCTAGCCCAAACTGCCTCCGTACTCGGTCAAAGTAGAATGGGACTATGATATGTGGATATCGTCCTCTCAGTAGGTGGTTCCTCTGTAAGCATGCTAATTGTCTCTCCATCCCATCCCATCTGTGCATCCGCAGATATGGTCTCCATACAGTCACCTCAGCTGTCAATCTATCAAATGTCACTCTCCAATATAGTAGATCCCCAAATCTCCACTCGCTGGTAAGTGGATAAGCAAATACCCTAGGTCGCTCGCTAGCCGCACTCATCGGATAGCCGACAGGCCTGGTGCATGTAAAGTGCTCAAATATCCACACCTGCAAAAGTGTGCATGTCATCAAGCTGCAACCCTATCTGAAAACATACTCCTTGAGGTCGTGATAGAGATGTGCAAGCATACTCCGACCCCAGGCGTATACTCTCCTATGTCTCTCCATAGCCCTGATGCACCATGTGAGACCCCCATGCATGTGTGTACCTCACCCATTAGGGCAGACAACTAGTGCAATGATGGCAATCATAAGACATCTCATGAGGGGCACCTCTCCTGTAGGATGTAAGAGCCAGCTGACCATGATGCGACCTCTCGTCTCACTCGGCATGACTCTCCCTATGCAGTATACCTGCTCCATCTGATGATCCTCTGCTGACCGATCGGTCGCATATGTCATGGTAGCTCCTCTGATCGGTAGGCGAAGTATGCGGTACACATCCTCAAGTGTCACTGTCATCTCCCCTACTGGAAGCTAGAATGTACATGTGTCAGGATCCCATCGCTCCATGAGTGCCATCAACATCGTAGGATGAAATCGAATGGCTGGCATAAGAATCATATACCACAAACCTACTATAGATAATGTGTCTCTCTCTGCCTGAGTCAGCCGGGGAATCTGATCTCGCAAATTGCGAAGAATCTGCCTCGCCGTATGCTCTCTCATGTATGGGAGACCCTGCAATGCAGAAAACATCAATGTAATCAGTAATCAATCATCACAATCATTTATGACAAAAGCAAAAACTGTCGAACATCGAAAGCTCACCCTCGCCAAGTCCTGATTAGGACCATGGCGCCCTGAGAGGACCATGGCGCCCCACAGGGACCATGGCACCCTGATGGGACCATGGCGCCCTTCAGGGACCATGGCGCCCTGGGTGGGACCCAGGGTTAGATTCCAGGGCCCGCATTCGATCACAGAAAATCAGAGTCAACGAAAATGCAGAAAGTCAAAGTCAAAGTTTAGTCAACTCACCTCGTCCAGTGGCTCGTCGTCGATCATGGCCTATCGCATGATCTCAACCCTCGTGGGACGCTCCGGTCGTCGTGAAGGCATGATGATGGCTATGTGGGCTCCGCTGCAATGAACAATACTCAGAATCAACAAAGTGACAAATGCAATAGTCACTTTCAAGGTATATACTTTCATTTCTTTATCTTTACTTTCAAAACCCTAATTTTTCCTCTATCACTCATCTCATCATAACTTGAGTTTGGAAGATGTGATTTTCGAACCGTTTGTTGCGTAGGAATCGTATTTTCGTTCGCTTACTCCCTTGATGTTCCAAAATGTGCTCTGATGAAGCCTTTGTAGTGAACATCTCTCATCAATAATCGCTCACACAATTTGTTGTAAGTAAACATGCTACCCTGTTTCACCTCCCTAATAAGCAAGCCGAAACAGGCGGGCATATAGCTACTCACAAATTTCATCACTTTCCTTAGTAAGCATTAGGTGATTTTGTGATCTAACGTGTGTTTTGTAGGGTGCGGTTCCTAACTGTGTACTGCAGATACCGCTGGGGGCTTCGTTCGATGAACTTATGGATATATCCTTTTTCAAATAATGTTTACTTTCCTGTAATTTAGCTTGCATATGCACGTAGTACTCATATGACTGCTAAAGTGGGGGCTAAATGTAGCGTCGTAAATTGTACGCACTTGCTAAAGCAGTACAATTTCACACCTAGTTTAGCACCCGCCTTGGCGTAGTTTGCATTTTGCCTTGCATTTCTCCTTTAGCACTTAATTAATCAAATTAATTAGGTCTAAGGTCCTATTTCATCGTCCTCCACATCATAAAGGTGGGCCCTTTCATTAAAGTGTGCCCCTTTCATTTTATTCCTCCAATACATCATTTAATCAAAAACCCTAATTAGGTCCTATTTTGAACTTGGGGGCTTGATTTCGGGGGTCAAAACATCTCGAAATCACCTGTAACTTCGAGATTCTCTCTAAAATCATCATATCCGACGGCCCTGAAAATTTGGTGAAAAGTTGCCGGGACCATGGCGCCCGGAGTGCACACGGTCCCAGACATTTTTCCCAAAATTTGAGGAGCGCGATCCAATCATAAAATAAAGCTTAACCCCAAGAAATTGGCGGGATATTCAATCTCTAGGTCGGCCAAAAGTTGGAATTAAGACCTAGGGTTTCATATATAAGCTCTCTTTCTTCATTTGAAAGGATCCGAATTTTGTTTTCAGGAACCTTCTATGCAACGAAAGAGCAGATCTTTGAAGACTTCAACAACATTCAACATCCATCCATCAAGCATCCATCAATTTCATTCATCCATTTAGGGCTTTGAAGGCATTGAAGAGCAATAAGGGATCACCGACTGAAGATTGGCTTGTACCCCCCCCTTGGGGTTGGGTATGATTTCATGTTGTTTTCATGTCTTTGCATAAGCTTCCTTACATCATTTGTATTCATGCTTTAGATCACTCTACATCTTGATTTGGAGCATTTACATTGTCATTTACAAGCAATTAGGGTTTACTTTCTAGGTTGCTCTAGTTTGCTTACTTGCATTTTAGATCTTGCACACATACAAGGTCTGCACACACAATACTTTTACAATACAACTTGGCTATTCGTGGAGGTAGAAATCACTGAAGTAGGGGTTTGACTAAGGAAAAACCCTATATAGCCGCCCAAACACCTTTTCAGATATAAGTGCAGATTTCGGGATTCAGACGACGTCGCAAGTTGCAGATCCAAAAGAAGCAGACGGAGACTGAACCATACACCAAGTTTCAGAGCAGAAGACCAGGACAGGGGCGTGGGGCGCCCTGGTCCTGCCAGGACAGGGGCGCTAGGTGCCCTGGTCCCTAGGACAGGGGCACTGGGCGCCCTGGTCCTCCTGACAGACAACAATTTTTAGCATTTCCGACAGTTTTCCAGGTTGCAAAGTGGCAGTTTCAGGTGCAGTTTCAGGAACAGAATCAGGACAGTGGCGCCTGTGCCCCCGTCCCGAACATTCTCACTCAGATTTTAACTCTGGGTATGCATCTGCATTCTTGTCTTGTCCTTGTGTTTGCAGCTTTCCATTGTTTAACTTCAATTCTGCAATCTTGTTATTAGTTCATACTTGCATTTTGGGGTTAGGAATTGAACTTGCATAATTTTACCTTTCAATTACAACAAAGGAATAGAAACCCTAATAGGTAGCCCGTGGCTCTCTCTTTCACCAAAAAGAAGTAGCCAATTGTGCGATACCTCTAGGCTCTTTCGTATTCCGCAATGTGTGTCAAAAGGTAAGATTAGGACATGTTAGCCTAGTCTCACTTTTTCCCCTACACAATATATATGTTTATATGTTACCGATTATTATTAGGGCATTACAAACAAAATTAATCGCAGTGCCCATGAAGCTGAAATTGTTAGCTAGCTATTTTGAATCATATACACAACAAAAAATTGCAGTCAAATTTAAATAATTGTAATTGTTGAACTGATACATATATACAAATTACAAGCAGAATGAAATTAATACATATATATATATATACAAATTGTAAATGATGTTTAATTCTCAATTCAATATGCAAGATGTATTCTATTTTATATTTTCTTGATCTATGTATTATTTATTTATATGATAAATCTGATTATCTTCTTTTGTATGGCAGGTGAGAGGAGCATTTATAGATTTGGATATCCTTCTCACAAATATCAATTGATATATATATGCAAGAGGGGAGGATCAAGCAATGCCTTGATCATTCATGTCTCATAGACATGACAAATCAAGGCATTACTTGATCACACCCTTTGAATTATAATTACCAATCGGTGTTTACTTTAATCAACAGCCCGATACTAATCGAGGTCTACGTAACTTATTATCTGATGCCAATCGGTGTCTACGTGACATGTTAACTGATGCCAATCGGTGTCTACGTGACTTGGTGATCGCTTAACTAATAGTTAGATACCAAGCGGTGTATGCTTTGCCACTCGATAACAATCAGTTAATCCTAATAATCATCATTTGTTTACTGTTGATAAATCAACTGATATAAATTAGGATACATGGTTAGCCTAATAATAATCAGTGATCACAGTTATAATGAAAACCAATATTAATCGGTATACTATGCTATGATATGATTATCGATAGTTTTAGCATTGATCGAACTAAGTAGATTGGACATATACAAGTGAAGAAAGATCATCAAATGAAAGAACAATAGCTTGAAGTTTTCCTAATAGTTTATCGATAGGATAAATGATTGAATGAGAGACTTCATTTATCTCTCATTCAATCATTTATCTTACTGAAGCTATCATGCATTAACACTCCCTCTTAGCTAGGTAAGATAAATGAAAACAATATATCAAGCATCACAATTCAAATGATGGTCAGTATTCTTTACACAATCTGACTTTCTAGAAAATCATATCACCTAATCACATGATATGAAGTATCACCTAAACACATGATACAAATGTCCATCACGTCAATCTTGTGATGACAGGATATCACCTAAGCATGTGATATCAGTATTGCCTAAACACGCAATACTTAAGGATAATCATATGAGAAAAGATTAAATTCTCATATTATCCAAGTTGTGGTATGTGCACTAACATCTTATACAAATGTTTTACCAGAACACAATCATGGCACATCCATGACACACCAGAGATCCAACATGATAACTGGTTTGGACATCATAATATCGTCACCTTATAATGTCTACATACAAGTGTTCATTATCTTGAGAGATCATCACTTCTTAGATATGAACCCAGGGGATAAAATCCAAAATGTCCTATCGTGACAAAGAAGTTTACACATTAAACATCTTATTGATATGCAAATACAAATTACAAAGCAAATTACCTTTCTATCATACCTAAACCTTTTCTGAAGTGATCAACCTTCACTCTGGAAAGAGGTTTGGTCAGAATATCTGCAATTTGATCTCCTGTACAAACATATTCTAATTTGATTGCATTCATGTCTACCATATCTCGCACATAGTGGTATGGAATCTCAATATGCTTGGATCTATCATGGAACACTGGATTTACTAAAAGTTTTATGCAGCTCTGATTGTCACAATGGGTTTCATAGGTTCTCCAAACAACCCCACAAGCAACTTCCTAAGCCATACTACCTCTTGGGAAGCCATAGAAGCTGCAATATATTCTACCTCGGTGGAGCTTTGAGCTACAAAAGACTGCTTCCTGTTGATCCAAGATATCATAGTTGAACCTAGACTGAAGCAACACCCCAAAGTGCTTTTTCTGTCAGTCACACTTCCACCCCAATTTGAATCTGTAAATCCATGTAGGTCTATATCAACTTTCTCATAGTTGAGACCAAGGTTTAGGGTACCTTGTAGGTATCTCATGATGTGTTTTACTACAACCAGGTGTATCTCCTTAGGTTCACACATAAACTGACTTAGAGCATTAACTGCATAACAGATATTTGGCCTTGTATTTACCAGGTACATCAAGGACCCAATCATCTGTTTATATTGAGTAGGGTCAGTGGGTTGTGACTTTGTTGCTATTTCTTTAAGTTTATGTAAATTGGTTTCCATAGGAGAGGTCATGGGTCTACAGTTTAGCATTCTGAATCTCTTCAAAATATCCAAGGTATACTTTCCTTGGTTTAGAATAATGTTGTCAGGATTCTGTCATACTTCCAATCCTAGGAAGTAATGAAGGAGTCCCAAGTCCTTCATATCAAATTCTTTGGATAAATCTTTCTTGCATTGATCTATAAGGTGATCATTTCCTATGATTAATAAGTCATCAATATATAAAATCAATATTAGCATATCACCTTTATTTCTTTTGTAGTAGAGATTAGGATCTGCATCATTTTTAGAGAAGCCTATTCTTGAGAGATAGGTGTCAATTCTTTCATACCAGGCCCTGGGAGCCCATTTAAGCCCATAGAGAGCTTTCTTGAGTCTACACACATGAGACTCTGCATCATGAATTTCAAACCCTTCAGGTTGCTCTAGGTAGACTTCTTCTGAGATCTCACCATTTAGAAATGTTGTCTTAACATCCATCTGGTGTACCTTCCACCCTTTTGATGCTGTAATGGCTAATACAACTCTTATTGATGTATACCTGGCAACAAGTGCAAAAGTTTCTTCATAATCTATTCCTTCCCTTTGTGAGAACCCTCTAGCTACAAGTCTGGCCTTGTGTTTTTCAATACTACCGTCTGCAACATGTTTGATCTTGAAAAGCCATTTAGATGAAACAACAGATTTCTTAATTGGCCTAGGAAAAATCTCCCAAACATCATTTTTCATAATGGACTGATACTCTTCAGACATGGCATCCTTCCATACTTGATGTTCAAGTGCATCTGATACATTGTTTGGTTCGGCTTTAGAGAGATCATTCATAAGGGCAACATAGCTAGTGAATTTATTAGGCCTTTTGCTTTCCCTGAAGGTCTCTGGAGGAGCAACAAACTTCTGAGCTTCTGCTACAGTCTTGGTGGCCCATAGTGATCTTTTCTTGAGGTTTTCTCTAGGTGGATTTTGGGTTTCACTTATAGTTTCCTCGGGATTCTCCCTATGAAGCTCAGGATTAGGATCTTCATCTATGCTAGGGGTAGGGATATAGACTTCAAGCTCTAGTGAGCTTTGGGCTCTTTTGAAGGCTAAGTCTTCTTCAAAGATAACATCCCTACTTAGTTCAATATTCTTTTGACCAGATATATAGATCATGTAGGCTTTGGAGCTTTCACTATATCCTACAAGGATTCCCCTTTTTTCCAAAAGGCTCTAATTTTAATCTTTTCTCCCTAGGTACATGAATATAGATAGGGTATCCAAATATCCTAAGTTGGCTGATATCTAGTTTTGATTTAGTAAAGACTTCCCCAGGGGTCTTATCTTCAAGATGGGAGTGAGGACATTTGTTTTGAATATATACAACAATGCTAGTTGCTTCTGTCCAAAGATTGACATTTAGATTCTGATCAAGAATCATAGCTTTGGCAACTTCAACGATTGTCCTATTTTTCCTCTCAGCTACCCCATTTTGTTGAGAATTACAAGGTATTGTTAACTCCCTCTTAATCCCTGAATTTTTACAAAACTCTTTAAATAATTCGGATGTGTATTCCCCCCCCCCCATTATCAGTTCTTAGGGTTTTAATTTTATTTCCTGAGCAGTTCTCTGTTAGTGATTTGAATTCTTTAAACCTATTAAGGATCTCTTCTGATTTTTTACATTTCAGAAAGTAGATCCAAGTTTTCCTAGAGTTGTCATCAACAAATATTACATAATACAAAAATCCCCCCAAAGAAGGTACGGACATGGGTCCACCTACATCAGAATGAACTAACTCTAAAATTTTACTTGTTTTCCTAGTACTATTTTGAAAAGCACCCTTAGTATTTTTACCTAAGGAACATCCTTTGCATGCCCCTGAATGATATTGCTTTAACTTAGGTAGGCATGTGACAAGATCTCCCATTGATGATAAAGCTCTAAAATTTAGGTTGCCTAGTCTTCTATGCCATACTTCATTAGCATCTATAGTTTCATGGATTAGGACTAAATTGGGCTATGTGCATAGCTCATACAAGTAGCCTTGTCTTTGACCAATAGTTTTAGCTTTCTTGATGGATGAATTCTTTGGCCAAGCCAATACTCTGTTGTCCATGAAGTTCACTTTGTATCCATTGTCTTCCAATGCTGATATTGAGACTAGATTTCTCTTGATGCCTGGAACATATAGTACTCCTTTAAGTTGTAATGATATACCTGATTTTAGTTTGATGATGGAGGTTCCAACTCCTCTGACTAGATGTGTGGAGTCATCTCCGATAGTTACTTCCTCATCATTCTCCTCTTTCATGGAGTCTAGCACTTCTCTAAATCCTGTAATGTGTCTGGATGAGCCATCGTTGATCACCCGGGAGTTAACTTTGTTTGATGCTTGGTTTGTGAGTGCTGAATAGAGTACATTCTTCTCGGGGTCTTCTTCCCTTTTAGATTTTCCTGTTTTTGCAAATGTGGCTTGTTGCTTAGCTCTTTCTGGACATTTGGCAACATAGTGCCCAAATTTGTCACATCTGTAACATTGAATCTGAGAAAGGTCCTTCTTGAAGGTGTTCTTGCCGTGACGACCTTTTCTCTTTTTGAATTGTTTCTGCTTGCTTTTCTTGTTTGAGTTTGTATTTAGAACTTGGAGATCTTCATCTATATTCTTTTGCTTGATCCCTTTCTTATTTTGCCTTGATTACTCTTGGAGATTGTCAGCCTTTAGCCTATCAAATTTTGGAAATTCATCCCTTGCACTGATACCTTGGATGAATGTTTCCCATATGCTAGGCAACCCATCTATAGAAATGAGTGTTAATTCTTTGCTTTGGATCTCGTATCCAAGGGTTTCCAGTTCATCCCTTAGGGCTGATATTCGCATGAAGTAGGAATTGACTGATTCTCCTTTGATCATGGCTATGTGATTTATTTCTCTTTTTAAAGCCAAGGTTCTACTGGCATTAGATATCTCAAATGCATCTTCAAGTGCTTTGAACATGTTGTAGGTTGTTTCATGTTTCCTTATGATGGGCATAATATTATTTCTCACCCCATCAACTATGATTTTGATGGCCTTTTCATTTCCCTCTCTCCAAGTTGTTTTGTCAGGTTCAGTCTCAAGTTCTGCAGTTTCAGTTTTTACAAATGATTTGACTTTATTTTCTTTTGGAATCATTTGAATTCTGAACTTCCATGCTGAGAAGCCATCACCTCCTCTGATTCTATCTTCAAATTTGATAGCGCTAGCCATTAGAAGAATTGTGATGTTGAATATATGCTTGTTTTGAATTTTCCACAAAATTGAACAGCCTCAGGTTTGATTTAACTATAGCTCTGATACCAGGTAAATGATGTTCAATTCTCAATTCAATATGCAAGATGTATTCTATTTTATATTTTCTTGATCTATGTATTATCTATTTATATGAAAAATCTTATTTTCTTTTGTATGGCAGGTGAGAGGAGCATTTATAGATTTGGATATCCTTCTCACAAATATCGATTGATATATATATATATGCAAGAGGGGAGGATCAAGCAATGCCTTGACCGGTCATGTCTCATAGACATGACCGATCAAGGCATTACTTGATCGCACCCTTTGAATTATAATTACCAATCGATGTTTACTTTAATCAACAACCTGTTACTAATCAGGGTCTACGTAACTTATTATCTGATGCCAATCGGTGTCTACGTGACATGTTAACCGATGCCAATCGGTGTCTACGTGACTTGGTGATCACTTAACTAATAGTTAGATACCAAGCGGTGTATGCTTTGCCACCCGATAACAATCAGTTAATCCCGATAATCATCATTTGTTTACTATTGATAAATCAATCAATATAAATCGGGATACATGGTTAGCCCGATAATAATCAGTGATCACAGTTATAATGAAAACCAATATTAATCGGTATACTATGCTATGATATGATTATCGATAGTTTTAGCATTGATCGAACTAAGTAGATCGGACATATACAAGTGAAGAAAGATCATCAAATGAAAGAACAATAGCTTGAAGTTTTCCTAATAGTTTATCGATAGGATAAATGATTGAATGAGAGACTTCATTTATCTCTCATTCAATCATTTATCTTACCAAAGCTATCATGCATTAACACAAATTACAGGCAGAATGAAATTAATACTTTAAACACCAAACGAGTTCTTAATCAGGGCATAACAGGTAATGGAATTCACTATCAAACTTGAGCCAAAACAAGTGACGAAATTCAGTTTATAAATTGGATAGATATATAGTTAATACTTTAAATTATATATATATCCTCTGTTAAACTATAGAAGTTGTGACAGCGAAACGAATACCTAATTAGGGCAAAATAGGAAATGAAATTCACTTTTAAAATTGGAGCAAAACAGGTAATCAAATTATTGCGTAAATTGGATGTGTGTGTGTGTGTGTCCAATAATTATTAGGGCAGCACATACAAAATCGAATTGCAGTGCCCATGAAGTTGAAATTGTTATCCAGCTCTTTTGAATCGTATACACAGAAAAAATGACAAACTATTGTGAATCATATACACAACAAAACATTTAGTATATATATATATATATACAAATTACAGACATAATGAAATTCATAGTGTAAATTGCAGACAAATATAAATAACCATGACCATAAAACACACAGAGGCACACACACACACACACACACACACACACACACACACACACATATTTCAGCTGGGAAAAGGTTTAGAAATGCTTGCTTTTTAAAATGGTTAAAATGTAATGTTTTCAGTGGGTTTCATGACATGTGGAGGTGGACACGTTTCTGATGTAGAGTTTGAAAAAAGCTTAGATCATTGGCTTATTTTTGTGTTAATATATACACAGATATGTATGTGTATGTATTCACATGTATATATACATAAATATGTATGTGTGTGTGTGTGTGTGTGTGTGTGTGTGTGTGTGTGTGTGTGTGTGTGTGTGTGTGTGTGTATCAGAATACAAAGTATTGATTGAATGTGCAGAATGGTGATTAACTATAATTTACCTGTGTGTGTGTGTGTGTGTGTGTGTGTGTGTGTGTGTGTGTGTGTGTGTGTGTGTGTGTGTGTGTGTGTGTGAGAGAGAGAGAGAGAGAGAGAGAGAGAGAGAGAGAGAGAGAACTTAATTCTCTTGCCTTGAGCATTGATGGTTGTTGCAAGATCATTTTTGATGGTTTGTGTTTAACAAACACGGCTTTGGGCGTAGAGAACATTTGTAATCTGATTATGTGCAAGAAAACAAATGGGAATTCAAAGTGTTGTTTAATTGCATTGTATATTTGGTTGTAAAGGTACTGGAGGTGAGGTGTTTAAGCGTCATGCACATTGTTATTTGACATTGTATTGTTTTTTTTTTTAAAATGAAATTATGAATTGGGTTGTGTGTTTGTCATAGCTCCTGTTAGAGCATGAAACACTGTCACAATTTCTAAGTTTTTTACTTGCCTAAATGATGCTCTTTTATTCTACTTGATAGTATTTGATAAAGAGAAGTATACAACAACTACAATGGTGGTGTGTCAAGTAATATAGACTTATTTTCTTCGTGTTGTTCATATCATCCAACTCTGCTCATGTGTATAAGCTTTTGCGAAAAACAAGAAAAAAAAATTGAAAACAATGTTGATTGTCATATCTTTAAGATTACCTTTTAAAACTTAGAATTAAATGAAATTTAAACCTTATAATATGCAAAAAAAACATTTTTTGAAATTAAATATACTTAGACATATATATACATATTGTTGTATGTGTGTGTGTGTGTGTGTGTGTGTGTGTGTGTGTGTGTGTGTGTGTGTGTGTGTGTGTGTGTGTGTGTGTGTGCATATATACAACCAAATTTTTGAATACCCTCTTATTCTCCAAATACCCCTCTATACGCATGCAATATCCTTTACCTAACCTTAGTGTTAGACACAAGTATACACATTGGTCATTAGTTAAAAACACATATATGCACGCGTACACAAACACAAATACACACACACACACACACATATATTGTGTGTATACACACACTGAACATTTTTTGATGTAAAGATGATTACGACAATAATATGGATATATATATTTAATACTTTGTCTTTCTTAAATTATGTGTGTGTATGCCTACGCCAATGTATATATATATATATGAATGTTTATTTTTAAAGTTGCATTATTTATTTATTTGAATTTGATATTTAAACTATTTTTATCCTTCTTGTTGTCCTATAGACATTGTGTATTGTCGAACAAAATCCCTTCCTTGAATTCTAAAGAGTTTTAATCACTATGTCATCACCAACAAGCTCTGGTGGTGCCTCGCAGCAGCGTTTTCCTGAATCTTTGGTAAGCTAATACACTGCGTACCCTTACAAATTTGAGGTTGGGATCATTGCTTTTTGTGCTTGAACAATACAAAATAGTTCTATGAAATTTTGGTTGAGTTACTTTTAAAGATATTGTTCCCATCTAATATATGTAAATAAACTTTTACATTCTTTCGCTGGAATGGCTTTGAGGATTTGCATATTTCAATACATCGAGATATATTATGTCCATACATCGAAAAATGTGTCTATATAGAAAGGCATGGACATATACAGATGCATTCTCAAATTGAAAAGTACATACAAATCTTCATCTGGAGCTGCCATTTTTTAGCTAAATGCATATATAGATCTAAGGATTTACATAAGTTTGGCTATACATATATTGATATTCATAATCTAGCTATGCCAATATCTCTATTGGTGATATGGACATTATCTGCACCAATTTTCAAACATATTTAAAGTTGGTTGAGTTGTTCCATATGGAATACAATTTCTTGGCATATGTATTCAGACTTGTTGTGTTGTCCTTGTAGGGACTTTCCTAGTAGTTTGAGCTTACACCATATGCAATTTGAGCTATCAATGTTGGAGATGATGTCCTTCAGCATTGTTCCAACTTTTTGTTGGCAACAACAATGAAGGAAGACTGAGAGGAGGGGAGGGGGGGGGGTGAATCAGTCTTCACCGGATCAACAAACTTAATCACAGATACAGATTTGAAAAACTGCAGCAATAACGAAGATAAGCAAATTGAAAGCACAACACACAACACCAAGATTTTGACGTGGAAAACCCGGTTAAGGGAAAAACCACGATGGGAACCTACCCACAATAAGATGATACTCTGTAGTAGTATGTGAAAATATTACAATGGGGAATGCACATGCATTCAGGCACATTGCTTAGAGCTCACTGCTCAAAAGATAATGACTTGGAAGGCTACAACCCTCAGGGAAGCCTCACTGACCTACAACAAGATTCAGACTACAATCTAGAAGGAATGAACTGAAAGAATAACATCTCCAAATGCCTGATTATAATTATAGTTAAGAATAATGTCTTCTTGGCAACACCAAACTCTTCTTAATCACAATGTCAAAGGATGAATCACTTGATCACACATACACCACTCTCTGATAATGCAAACATAAAATTGATACACAAATTATAATATCACATATTTATACAATTCATCAACCTTAACAACAATGGAAGAGCTTGGAGGAGTAGGAAGCGGCAATGGGAGAATTCAAAATTCAAATTCTCTACAAGGCGGGAACTCTGGTTCTAATGGTGGGAGCGGCCAAAATGAAGGAGTTGGCCCCATGGGAGAGAAGGAAAAGCCTCTACACATTCCAAAGTTTGTTGACATTCCGCAGACTGGCAGTACTCTGCCAGAGAAGAAAGAGGGTTCTTGGCTTTTGGGGGAGGGGTCCAGCGGGGGGCCCAGCCCACATGAAGAGACCTTGGAGATCAGAAAAGAACCTAGAAAATGGTCATCCCTTTTTGGAACAAAACCATCTGGTAAATCCTCTTTACCTCCTATCAAGAATATTTATGATCCTTCTGACGGAAAGTTCGCTATCTCTATTCCTAATCTGGTTCTGGATCATAATATAAATAGTATGTCGAACTCCCTGGTAGACAAATTTATGGGTTCGCATCCAAACATCGAAGTTGTTAGGGCTTATGTCAAATGAAAATGGGCTCTGAAGGGTAATGTTGAAATCTCGGCTTTGCCTAAAGGCCTCCCGTCTTTTACTTTTTCATGTGAAGAAGATAAATTAAGGATACTTTGTGGAAGTCCCTGGATGGTAGGAAAGACAGCTTTGGTTCTTCGGAAATGGCATCTGAATTTGAACATGAACGACTCTCTTTTGGCACAAGTCCCAGTATGGGTGAAGTTACCAGGTTTGCCTCTTGAATATTGGGCAGAAAGCATCTTCACAAGAATTGCAAGCTCCTTTGGTGAACTCCTCTCTATAGATCCAATCACAACTTCAAAAAGGAGACTCACTCATGCTAGATTTTGTGTAGGGATAGCCCATGATGCAGACATGCCGAAACAGATAGATCTAGTGTCAAAGTTGGGAACACGGAAACAACAAATTGAATATGAATCTATCCCCTTTGCCTGCTTTGATTGCAAAAAAGTAGGTCACTAGGCAAAATCCTGTCCAATCAAGCCGAAAGTAGAGCCCAAGCAGACTAAACCCCAGGTTGAAAGTAAAAAGGCTCCAGAAAAAATAGTATGGCAAGTTAAAAACTCAGAGAATAAGGAAGTTGACTACAATTGTTTTGAACCATTGGGAGAAAATAAGGAAGTGTCCTCAACTTCTGTCTCCAATCCTCCAACCCAAGAAGTATTGAGAAATGAGTCTACCAAAGTAAACATCTCTGTTACAGAGCAGATTCGAACAAAGGAACTGAAAGAACAGACTGAATCTTCAAATGACATAGCTGAAGTGGTGGCCAATACTTATGTGGGTAAGGAAACGCAAAAGATAGAGGATAAACCCGAGGAAGGGGAGATCCCTGGCTCCCAAGAAGAAAAGACCAACTCTTCACCGCTCATGACAAATTCTGAAATGCAAGAAGCCCAAAAGTATGCAATACTGGATATGAACCTTTCAGATTCAGACCAAAATTCAAAAACAGTAAACAATGATTTAAATGGTTCCAGAATCCCTAACTGGGGTAATGAAGATGAAATTTCCAGAATCCTTAGTAACCTGGAAGCAGCTCTAGAGAAAGAAGCTGACTAGAAAATTCCAAAATACAGGAATAAGAAAGGAACCACTCCCTTGGCTTCTCAACTAAGGAAATCCAACAGAATAGCTCAAGTTGATGCTGGGTATATCTCCTCTTCCCCAGGTCGACCCTCTAACCATAAGGTTAGAGACAAGGAGGCCAGTAAGAATATTGCAGATGGGACCCAGAAGACTCTTAAGGAGTTAGGAATCGGTAAGTAACTATGAAGATTATCTCTTGGAATATTAGGGGACTTAATAATCCTCATAAACATGATATCATTAGGAATATGATAAGGGATATTAAACCTGATGTTTTTCTTATTCAAGAGCCCAAAATGAGTACAGAAAAAGTTGAATCTTTGAAGTTTTTCAAAAATGGGAATATCAGTGGTGGTAGTTTGGAAGGTGCTTCAGGAGGCATAGCTACCATTTGGAACCTTAATAGTGTCAAAGGCCATATTCTTATTCAAGAAAAAAATTTCTCTTGCATTGGATTTGAGCATTTAAAAGATGGAACTTCATGGGTCCTCACTAACATTTATGCTCCTAATACCTTGAAAGCTAGAAATTCCTTCTGGAAAAAACTTATAGAAGTTAGGGATATCTTCAAAAATCTTAGCTGGCTGGTCATGGGAGACTTTAATACTCCTTTGAGAGAGGAGGAAAAATTTGGAGGAATCCCCTCTCAGTTGGAAAGTAGGCTGGCCCTAATGGACTTTATTAACACTCAGGCTCTCAACGATGTGGAGATACAGGGTTGTAATTACACGTGGACTAATAAGAGAACTGGCAATGATCTTATCCAAGTTTGCCTTGACAGGACTCTCATCTCAGATGACTAGTACAAACATTATTTTTGTTCTTTGTCTACCCGGTCAGATCATTTTCCTATCACCTTCATTGCCGACCCAATCAATAGAAGGAGACACTTTCCTTTCAGATTTGAAAAAATGTGGACTCATCACCCAGATATCACCCGTACTATTCAGAAATGGTGGAGTATCCAAGTTAAGGGAACTTCTATGTACAGAGTTGTAAAGAAACTTAAAAGTGTAAAGGACAATATAAGACTCTGGAATAAATCCAGCTTTGGGAATATCTTTGAGGTTAAAGGTAAAGTTCAGGATGACCTTAAAAAAATACAGGCCCAAATTCAGAAGGATGGTTTCAGTACTGTGTCCATTGTTGATGAAAATGAGACTCTTACAAAATACCATGAAATCATTGCTAAAGAGGAATCTTTCTGGAAGTAGAGATCAAGATGCATTTGGCTAAAGGAAGGAGATAGGAATAAAAGATTTTTTCATATGTCAACTATCAAGCATAAAGCGGCTAATAGGATAACCAAACTAATTGTGGATAATGGGGAGCTGGTCAAGGAGGAAGAAATAAGGAATGAAGCTAAAAGGTACTTTTCAGATCTTCTTGGGAGGGATCACAAATTGGATGTTGATGCTCAATCTTCTTTCCTTCAAAATATTCCATGTCTCATTGATGAATAGATGAATGTCTCCCTTTCTTCCATTCCTTCGATCTTGGAAATCAAAAATGTTATTTTTTCCTTTGATGGTAACAAAGCTCCCGGCCCAGACGGTTTCCCCATGTTATTTTTCTAAGATTTCTGGGACATAGTCAGGAAAGATGTCTCCAATGGGGTCAAGGAATTTTTTGGGGCTAGAAGACTTTTGAAAGAAATCAATGGTACTTTCATTTCTCTCATTCCCAAAATAGGTGCAGACTCTATGGACAAGTTTAGACCAATTAGTTTATGGAACTCTTTTTAGAAGATTATTTCCAAGGTTCTTACCACCATAATTCTGACTGTCCTTCCTTCTTTGATTAATCATTAGCAAAATGGTTTTGTCCCTGGAAGACAAATTCTCGACTCCATTATAACTGTCCATGAGAATATTGATTCTCTTGTTAGGGCCAAGAAGCAGGGTCTCATCCTTAAGCTTGATCTCTCCAAGGCCTATGACCAGGTTGACTGGCCTTTTCTTGTGAAGGTTCTTATGGCTTATGGTTTTTCCACTAAATGTGTTGACCTCTTCAGCTAGCTTATTACTTCAACCTCTTTTATTGTTCTTGTTAATGGTTCCCCTTCCCCCTTCTTCCAAGCTTCTAGAGGACTAGGGCAAGGGGATTCCATTTCCCCTATCCTCTTCATCATTATGGCAGAATGTTTTGGTAGGTCCATGAAAAATATGGTTATGCAAGGCTCTTTTAAGGGACTCCAACTTTCTTCTACTGACCTTATTTGCTCCCATCAATAGTTTGTGGATGATACTATTACCATGGGGGAATCAAGTATCTCTGAAGCTAGAACCCTGAATAATACTCTTTGTAAGTTTGCCTCAGCTTCTGGTCAGCTCATTAATTGGGTCAAAAGTGAAGTTTTTTTCATCAATACTCCAGAGAGAAGACAATAAAGAATCAACAGAATCCTAGAATGTAGGATTGCTGATCTTCCTACAACCTATCTTGGCCTCCCCATGGGCATTACACTTCTTGATCCTTTTTGGAGCTCATTAGTGGATAAATTTCATAAAAAATTAGCTGGTTGGAAAGGAGACCTTTTGAGTCAAGCTGGAAAGCTTCAAATTCTAAAAGCTTCTCTTCAAAGTATACCGATCTATGTCCTAAGCCTTTTCAGAATTCCAGTTAAGTATGTTGATGCAATTGAGAAAATTCAAAGAAAATTTCTATGGTCAGGGGTTGAGGACAAGAAAATAATGTCTCTTGTGGCTTGGGATCAGGTATGCAGACCGAAAAGTAAAGGAGGTATGGGCCTAAGAAGAATCCGGACCTTAAATGAAGCTCTCTTGTCCAAGAAGGTCTAGAGAATGTTCCATTCAGATACTGAATGGTGTAAAATCTAGCGAAGTAACTACTCTCTTCTGTGCTCTTCTCTTTCTTCTTTTATCAATTCGGAAATCAGTATTAATGGGTCCCATATATGGAATCATGCCTCAAAGTGCAGAGAAAGCATTGCTAAAGGAGTTATATGGAAAGTTGGAAATGGTAGGAGAGTTAAATTATGGGAAGACCCCTGACTTTTTGATAAACCCTTGACTGATTTCCCTGAATGGCCCCCTTATGCTCCCTCTTGTATTAGAATTTTTGGCACCTTAGTTGAAGGGTATTGGATGGGCAATAAATGGCAGAACATTGAAAGTATCCACCCAAGCCTCATAAAGCTCAAGATCCACCTGTCTTTGGTATGGTTGAAGAAAGAGGAAGACTCCCTCATTTGGAAATATGAACCCAAAGGTATCATTACTATTTCTTCAATGCATGGTGTTCTCTCCTTTACCCCTCCTGATAATCCTTTCTAGTCTAAAGCCTGGATTAAGGGTCTGACCCCCAAAATCAACTTCTTCTATTGGACTATTCTTCAAAATAAAATCTTGACCCTAGATAACCTCAAGGGTAGAGGTTTTGCCTTTCCTAATAGATGTGCTCTGTGTCTTAAGGAGGATGAGTCGGTGGACCACCTGGCCATCCACTGTTCCTATTCTGCCTCGTTCTGGGAAAAATTTCTTAAAAGTTTTAGCATTGATTGGGTGTTTCCTAAAACTATCAGTGAGTTGTTATACTCCTAGAATATCCATTGGTCTAACTCCTTTTTGAGATCTCTGTGGCAGCTATCACTTCCTCACATCCTGTGGGGATTATGGAAAGAAAGAAACAATCGTATCTTCAGGGACACATCCCTCAATCAGGATATTGTGTTCTAGAAAATACAATGGGTGATTGTGGAGAATATTGGGATTCTTTGGGGTCCCTGTTTTTCGACCAACCCCCTGGAATCTAACATTTTAAGTTCCTAGAATTTGAAGAATGCTGGTAGCTCTGACCCCAAGCAAAACAAAAGACTTGAAGCAAGATGGCAAACTCCCCCTCATGGTTGGTTCTAAGTCAATTTTGATGGTGCTGCAAAAGGTAATTTGGGCCCTGTGGGTTGTGGAGGTATTCTTAGAGATGATAAAGGTATATGCAAGGAAATGATTGTTTTCCCAATAGGGAGTCAAACAAACCACAAAGCAGAAGCAATGGTAGCTCTCCAAGGAATTCTCCTTGCTAAAAGATGGAACCGCCCCTACATATGGATTGAAGGGGATTCAAACAATATCATTAAATGTCTTCAGGGGACCTCTAAGCCCTCATGGTCTATCAATAATATTGTAAAAGCTGGTAGAGACCTCATTAGCACTTTTGAAAAAAGTTACATATCTCATATCTACCGTGAAGCCAATGGGTCTGCTGACTAGGTAGCCAACACGGCGGTCAATAAAGATGAAATGATTATGTGGACAACAGAACAAGGACTCCTTGAGGATGTCAGACTAATCATTTTTAAGGACCGATATAATAGCACTCCAAATATTTTTGATGGACAAAACAATAATGAAATAGGCTAAATGGAGTAAACTAAGTTATTATAATATTGTCAGCACCATTTATTATAATACTCATTCTATCACTTCCCATGCTTTTTGGGTAATTTGGTAGCTCCGAGAAACTTTCTGTCGAAAACTCTCTGCAAGTTTCATTATTCTGTTCTGAATAGCGAAAACATGGGCGAAAATAGACGTCGATACAAACCTAGCAGCTGCAAGGAATGGAAGCAGAAGGAGGAGGTCTGGAATATTTTGCAGAAGGGTGGGTTTTCTAAATTTATGGAGAGACTCCATGGACGGGATGGCATGGTCACCAGTTTCTTCTGCAAAAACTAGAGAAAGGGCACTTTGAAGATGGGAGACCAGTCTGTTGTCATAGATGAAGACCTTATCGCCCAAGCCACGGGTCTCCGAAGGGAAGGAAGCAACTTTTATAGAGATAGAAAAGTGAGTAAGGAGGCCATTGACAGATATCCTGAAACCAAAAAGGAGAAAAAATGCCTGGTGAAGCTAAGTAAAACTTATTATCCCCTTAGGGATTTTGTTAAATCATGGCGGGAGGTCCTCTTTGTTATAATGCGCTATATTGCATTGGATGGTAGATTTACTAAAGTATACGGCTACCATTTTGTTTTGCTGAATCATTTTAGGTATGACGAGAAGGTTAACTTTCCTTATTTTCTGTTATGCTCTATGAATGCCACCATTAAGGCCTATAAAGAGAACCCTATGGGGTACACTGCCATGCATCAAGGCTTAATGGTTCTTATTTATGACCATCTCAAGGCTAATCAGATTGCCTGCTCGCAGCCCTCTATTGAATCTGAGGAGGATGGGTCGGACTCTATTTTTTCTTTGGATGAGGGTTCCGAAAGTGACCCAACGAGTGACTCTAAGGAGAGTTTGGATGACTCAGAATTTGAAATTGGTAAGAAGAGGAAATATATAAAAACCAAACCTTCTTCCTCAAAGGGTAAAAAACCTAAAGGCAAAATCCTCTAGATTAGCTCCTCGGAGGAGGAGGAGGTATCTGAAGATTCAGAGAAGGAGAAACCCCAGGGTTCTCTAAAAAAGAAAACTAAAGTCCATACTCAGACTAGAAACAAGCATAAGAGAAAGGAGGAGAATGTGAAGGAGCTGGAGGCTCATAAGAAGGAAAAGATTTCGGAAGCTGAACAAAACCTGGAGAAGGTGACCACTGGAGAGGTTCATAGGGTTGACACACAGCTACTATTGGTGACACTCCAAAAAAGGAACATGACAACTCTGGTAAGATTGATCTTCCCCCGAACCCTCCTCCTGAGGGTATGAAAGGTTTTATGGATACCATGGAGTGGTTAATAACCAGTTACAAGAAAGTTGTGTATGACAACAAGAAGCTCAGCCACATAATTCAAATTCTGGAAACTATCAACACTAGGGAAGGGAAGACTATGGCTGATTATATTGAGGATCTGAAAAATACTATTGCAAAAGCTGAAAATATAAGAGACTCCTTCAACCCCAGATTTGAGAAAATAGAGAAAGACCTGCTGGAAAAGAAAACTATTGCTAACACTATGGATCAAACTATATCGGGCACTGTCAGTAAAGTCAGCAAAATTGAGGATTGCCTCAAGAGTATTGCAGAGAAAAGTTTAAACATCCTGAAGGTTTCTGCTGGCAATACTAAAATTCTCATCAGCAAATTGGACAAGGAGAAGGATACCCTGGATATTGACCCCAACACTGAAGGCACAGGAGATGCTCAAGGACCCAGAACAAGAACCAGAGGTAAAAAGAAAGAAAATAAGCCTAATAAGGACCTAGATGATCTCAAAGTTGTTGCAGCCACCTATGACCAGTTGGTGAAAAAGGCAGAGGACCTTCTAAAGACTATAACTGTGTAGTGCCTTCCTAGTTTCTTTGTTGTTTTTATCTTTTGCTGTCTTTTTGGTTTGCTGGCTTTTTTTTCAGTTGTTTTGTAAGCGGTTTATATGCTCTAGACTCTTTGATGTCTTATCTTAATTTCCTATGTTAAAGGTTTCGAGTCCTGAAAACCTGTTTTTCTTAATTAATCAGAACAAGGTTGGCTAAACCCTCAACTCACAATTACAAAATTACATCACACGATACAAAGATCGACCACCGGATCAATCTAATGATATACATGACATAACATGGTCCTAAACCAAATATCCAAACTGCATCACCATTGGTAATCACGCCAAGATCAACCGCAACACACTATACCACCAGGAAAACCGTGTAACATGAAGAACATCGTCGTTTCAGCAAAATCACCAAGAAATCACACAACAATCAATGTGGATCACCAAAACAAATAGGACACAATTAGGAAACACCAACAAGCATATTAGAATCATCAGCAACAACTGCACCAACACCACTTATCAAATCTTCATCGATCAACATTTAAACCTCAAGGACACTTAAACAACAACAACTGTCATGAATAAAAGATAACTTGTGGAGCACCAAATCATGAACCATTTGAAATGAAGATACACAAGACCATCCCAAACAATCTCTCAAAATCTCAACTCAAGATTTGATCACACCGGAATATACTGGAGGAAATACTAAACTCTGCAAAGCACTGATCAAATAAACAAACTGCAAAACCGATACAAAAGAATATAGTGATACAAGAAATACTTCCATACACCAAACCATGATCCCAATAAACCAATCTGCAATCACCGGAGCAGGAATATGTTGACATCAATGATAACAACATATCCTAGCAGCAACAATGTCCAACACTTTTATCGTTTGAGAGAATGATAGGTGATGAAAATGAGAATGATAGATACAAAATTGTCTTGTCTGATGGCATGTATATGCAATTGGCCATTTTGCCACCGAAGTATGTTGTAATGTTACATACATAAACTTTAATTTTAGGCTCTATGTTGTTGTTGACAAATTAGGCTTGTAGATATGTTTGGAACACAAGGTAGGATATGGAATATGTTTTCCTTCATTTGTCTTTACCTATTTTGCTGCTAATTTAAACAACATTCATAAAATTCAACAATTCCCTTTGTTCCTTGTACATGACTATAATTATATTCACTCTAGAAGTGAACATTATGAATTGTGCTTTTCTTGGAAAACCTATATATCTCTTTAAAGAGCAAGAACAACAAATTTTGGGATGAGAAACACCCCCTGTCTAAATGTGCTCTTAAATTTGGTTTAGATTTGCCTTTCGCACAAAACAATGCCTCTAATAATATAAGTCCCATAAAAAGCTTGAACCCTTATCAAAATAAATGGACAATAAACGGGTGAGTAACAAATAAGAGGAAAATGCACCAATACAGTTCACCAAAATCCAATGGGCAAGTGTTTAGTTTTGATATCATAGATGATGAGGGGTGTGAAGTTAGAGTAACTTGCTTTGATGAAATAGCAGAATTGCATTATCACTGAGTTGAAAAAGGAGCATACTATGTTATTTCAAAAGGTTAAAAGAAGAAAACACAATATGCAATAAGTTGAACAACCATCTTGAGATTTTTTTTACTGAACCTATAGTTTTGAAGCGTTGTGCATCTAATGTTGTTGGATTAGAGAAAAAATCTCTTTTCAAGTCCCTATTAATGAAGTTATAAATTGCAGTAACAATACTTTGGTTGATGTTATTGGTGTCATAGTGAATGTTGGGGACATTTCAATAATTCATAGAAAAGATGGTACTATCATGAAAAAGAGAATAGTTAAAAAAAATGATATGTCAACTTGCACAATTGATGTTAACCTATGGGGAACAACATCAAAAGAAATAGGTGAGGACTTCAAGAATATGCATAAATCTGGAACATTTGTCATCCTTGCTATGAAAAATGCTCGAGTGGGGTATTTCAATGGAAATCTTATCAATATGACAGTTGCAACAACTCTAGATATTAACCCTTGCATTTCTGAAGCAGAAACTCTAAGATTGAGAGGAGAAATACCAATAGAGCTTCACCCACATTCTATGGGTAGCAATCAGATTAATAGCCAATACAATAGAATGAAAATTGCATCCATCCTTGAATGCATGAGTGTTGCACCAGAAAGTATTGAAACTACTATTATAGTTGTGCTCAAATTCATAAAAGATGATTGTTTTTATTATACAGCTTGTCTACTGCAGTTCAATGGAAAAGAATGTAAAAACAAATGTACCAAGTTAAATGATAATTTATGGATGTGCCCCAGATGTCAAACATAAGTACCTAAATGCAATTATAAATACCACTTACAGATGAAACTACAAGATCCAATTGGCATCCTTTGGGCCAATGCATTTGATGAGGTTGGAACACAATTGTTCGGTACATCTGCCAAGGAACTGTACATGCTGCAGTATGATATGATGACACCGAAAACACCTCACTCTATAATTGATAAAGATATGTTGATGCACTACACCTTTACACTATTGTTGTCAACTGAAACATACAATTATGAACCTAGATTGAAAATAACAATTACCAAAGTGGCAAAGGTTGATTTTGAGGTTGAGTGCAGCCATTTACTTGCAGAGATTTCTCGGATGGCTGTAGCTACATGATTCAATCCTGCAGAAAAGGTGCACTTTTGTTTTAGACTGACCATTTTGTGGAGCTCCTCTTTGTGCATTTGTAATGATTGCACAATATTTAATTTCTACAAGTTCTTTCTTGGTTGTTTGAACCACCATATTGTTAAGTATGAGGACATATCAATACCATATTGCTTTACATTACCTAGTGGCTTGCTTGAATCTTTTACTGATTATTTTTTTGCCTGATAAAGAATAACTTTTACAACACCTTATCTTCTTATACATCTATTTTCATGAGTCCTTTCATTATTGCACTGTTATATTTCGGCAATCATTTCAAGTTAATATTAATAGCATTTTAGATATATATATATATATATAGATTTATATATACATATATACCCACAATCTTTTAGAACTAATATGTGCATTTATGCATATGTAGACATAGGCAAGTACACAAAACAAACAAAAAATCCTAGACACACTAACATTTACATACATATATATAGTTAACTATATTTTGGTGTGTTACAGTTTGTGTGTCAAAATAGCTATATGATTATTATTTCTACCCGCTCCTTCATTAATATGTCTGCATGTGTATAGGTGCATATAGGTGTGATTGTAAAGTGATGTGTATATGTGCATATAGTGTCATAAAATTGTGACCCTAGCAATTTTTGATTGCATTAGGGTCTTCACGCACGCAAGTTCGAATCCTCTAGCCTAATCGGAGACCAGAGATTGCTCAACTTGCAGAAACAACTTCTTCCTTGGCCTCTGCATCACCCCATCCACACTCTGCCTTGGGGAAAGGGGTAGGATAGGGGCATGTCACCACTATCCTGTCTTGGATAGTGGCATGGCGCCTTTGTCCTCCCAGCACAGGGGCATGGTGCCCCTGTCCCTGCCCTATTTTGGGGCAGGACCCTTCCTAGGGTTGCATTGTTGGTTGTGCATCGGGCGGGAAACTCCCCCGATGTCGGCCCATGATGAAAATCAGATCCACTAACATGTACTTAAGGGGCATTCATCCTCTCATTTGCATAAGTTCAATAAGTTGGATAAGTGGGAAATTCACAAGCGATCAAGAATTCAAGAGCATTCAAGTGTTCTTTTCCAACATTGAGCATTCTCAAGTCTCCCTTCAAGGCTAGGTGTTGCATTTAACTCAAGGATTCAACCATTGAAGAGGAGATTGATTTAGACATTTAATTCCACACAAGAATTTCTATCAACATTGCTATTACAACCTCCCTTGAGGTGATTTACAAGTCAATCTTTTATTTACAGCTACTTGCAAGCACTTTCTTTCATTACTTGGTTAATTCTAAAACTGGGGTTTGACCTAAAGGCAAACCCCCAATCCCAACCCATTTTCCTCTCTTTTCTGTGTGTAGGTTGTAGGTGTGTAGTTGTATTTTCGGATTCAGGCTTCATTTGTAGAGGCGGAAAAACCCTTTTCATTTTGCGGATTTTTCGGAGGACTGTGTACATTCCTGCCACGATCTAGGCAACTTTTCCTCAATTTTGCAGGGCGACTTCGTCTTGACATATTACTGCTAGATCCAGATGCACAACTTCATCCCATATTTCAATCTCAAGATATAATCAGTTCTTTGTCACTTTTGCATTACATAATTCAATCAATTCCTTTCCATTTCAAACAAGGAAGAGGGGGTCAACTTATCATTCCCATTTCATTCAGAATTCAATCTACCATCTTCATGTGGAGAGATTGAATCTAGTGAATTATCCTCTCCTCTTTCTAATGTACCATGGTGAAAAGTGCTTGAATGGTAATCAATAGTGAAACTCTCATCTCTCTTTGAGGGAAAGGGTAGTTTCCTTCTTGATCTATCATTCACCATTTCCCACCATTACATTTTGGTGAACTCGACGTCTTTCATGCTTTCCTTTGAACAAAATTGCATATTTTTCATTTACAAGTTTCAATTTTCTACAAACTTAGTGGTTAAATTGTTAAAAACCCTAGTTTTTAAAATCAAAATTAAACTTGTGATTTGTAAAAATTGCTTGTGGCTATCTTAGATCTGAAAATTGTTTTGATTGTCAAATTCAATTTCCTCATTGTCTTGTTCAATTTGCAATTACAATTTACAAAATTAAGTGGTTACTTGTTAAAACCCTAATTTTCAAAAATCATCTTGAACTTGTGCAAAAATTGGATTTCCATTTAATTTTCAGATTTCTGATTGTTCTCAGATTTGTCTTCAATCCTACAATTCAAATTTTCAATCTCCCCCCTTTTTCCCAAAATTCAAATTTCAAAATTAATTGGTTAGGGCATCAAACCCTAATTTTTAAAATTAATTGGATTTTATGTGAATTTCAAATCAATTTCATTTACATTCATATTTCTAAACATTTTCCAAGATGTTCTTATCCATTAGGTTTGACCCTTTTCAAAATTGCAATTCAATTCCTTTTTTTCTTCAAAACCCTAATAGGGTCCTATTTTCACATTTGTGCCTTCATTTTGCCCATCTAGAGATCGTAAAATTCACCAATTTTTGGGGGTTAGCTTTAAAATCATTATAATATCCATCCCTGAAAATTTCAAAAAAGTTGGTCGGACCATGTGCGTTCCCGCCACAGTCCTCGACTTTTTTCTTGAAATTTCGGGAGATTGTTATGATTGTATTTAATAGCCTAAATCCGGAAGATTGGATGATTTTATCGATTTTTGATCCCTCTAGAATCGAAAATACCTTCAAAATTCAACATTTCAAATTTCAAGAATGTTTTTTAAATTAAGAGGTTAATTATAGTCTGCCCTGATTTTAAAAATTCTGATTTTAAAATTAAGTGGTTTTCCCTTCAGCCCTAATTTTAAAATTCCAATTTCCTTTCATTTTAGGAAATTGTGTCATCCTCTTCCCTCAATGAAGTTCAAATTGTGTAATCATTATTTTCTTAAATTTTGCATTAAGGGTTAACTCACAATATTGGTTCCCACTTTTTGGTACATCATGATTTTTGCTGAGATCATACTTTTTTAGAAAATATAATTATTTAAGCTGTAAGAGGTCTCATTCAAAGTAATTAATTGAAGAGAGTTAGATCAAAGGCTCTTAGATCAAAATTTCTTGGATAAAACCTCTCTACTTCTAAATCATACTTGCAATGGAGTCTCCTTTGCATCTATCAAATGCTGATAAAAAACCAATTTTACATTAGCTTTTGGGGGGTCAAATGAATTCATTTAGAAGTTTTGTTTTTTTAAGTATTTAGTCCTTATTATAAGCTTTCCAAATAGTATAATTTTATTATTATTAAAATAGTTCAAAACATATACATCATATCCATTCTGAAGATGCCATCAGACTGGTGTCCTACATTTTCCATGTATTTTACTACCTAAAGTATCATTTTTACATGTATATCAAAAAGGCCATAGCCCTATGTCACATCACTTGGTTTTACATCATGTAAAATATATATGAGGATTTGTACAACAAAATTGCCTCCTGTGTCAGTATACATATAGCAAAAAGAACCACACTAGTCAATGAGCTCCTAAAACATTCTCCCCAGTCCTAGGAGAAGGATCATTTGCATCTTCAATCTTGAGTCTCTGCATATATTGTGCCAATGCTTCAATCTCCTTTGGATGTAGCATATACATGTGTTTCTTGAAGTATTGAACAGAATGGATATCTGCCTTGCAAAACTGAAGAATGCCCTCCTGGACCAGAATCATGAACTTGTCTTTAGAGATCTTCAAAACAGCAGAAACCTAAGACATAATGAAAAAGTGTGTGAGTTTAATATTAAACCCAATAAACCTCCTCTTGTTTCAAAAAACCTCTCCATTTCTTTCTTTCCAGATAAACCACAGGACTTCACAAGACAAAACAGACCAAAACCAAATCAACCTAAGATCAAAATACTCCTCAAACCCAACAAGGATTTCACTCCAAGAAGGACTAGGCCAATGGTTCCAGACAATAGGAGAGCCAAGAAAGATGGACCACACACTATGGGCAAAATCACATTAAAAAAAATATATTCAAAAGACTCTTAGACATTACACGCTCCACACCTAATAGGTTTAGGACCCTCAGCAGATAAAAAAGAACTAACAACTAACTTTTTCAGAAGAAGAAGCCATCTAAAACAAGATTTCTTAGGATCAATGGGGTGTGCCAAAAAAAATCAGAAACAAATTGTCACTTGGACTTAGGCCAGTCAAGACCCATACACTAATTAACTCGAGTGAAGATTGAGTAGTCATCCTTCAACATCATGTAAATATGCTTAGTAGAAATGTCCAAAAAGGAAGAGCCATCCAACCATTTTAGTTATTTCAAAAAGGAGTCAGTATCGAAAATCTTGCCAGGAAAAAAACTACCAGTAGCTTTACCAATAAGAGAGTATGCTTTCTTTTGTGAGGGGGAATCCCATATTTAGAGTTGATCTCAGTCCAAGACCCTAGCCGGTTGTCAAACAATACATTGCTAATTAGAGAAATACCTTTTCTCATTCCAAATCTTAGCAGAGCATCTTTGAGTCAGAGCAAGAGGTTTGTTATTTAAGTTCACCCCCACCAGACAGATTTGTCCATAACATCATATGAAGGAGAATTACCTGTAGCATCCTTAGAAGGGAGTAAACTCCTTACCTGTGACCATGCCTTCCATAGTGAAGCAAATATATTAAAACCAAACACCTTCATGTTATAATCACCCAATACAATATCTCTTCCACTTTTTGCCTTTTTTTATAACTGACCTTTCAATATTATTTCTGGTCAGCACCTTCCATGGTTCATTACCATACAAAGCTTTGGCAATCCTTTTGGAGGCTAAGGCAATGCCATGGGCCCTGATATCTTTGATACCTAATCCACCCATAATCCTTGGTCTGCAACACCAATTCCAATTCACCAAATGTCTCTTAATATGACCCATCCCATCAGACCATAGAAATTCCCTCATGATCTTCTCAAGCTTGTTGGTTTCATAGTTAGCAAACACCCAAGGAGAGGCACAATAGATATAATGAGAGGAAAGAACCTTTTGCACAATTTGCACTCTTCCAGCCAAGGAGAGAAGGTGGGTCTGCCATTTTAAATGCTTCCTCTCAATTTTATAATATAACCAAAGCCACATATCTTGAATAGAAGGGTTAATAGCAAAGGGAATACCGAGATACCTTACAATAGAATTATGTCTAGCCCACTGCCAACCTTTGTAGGAGACCCAACTTGGAGGAACATCAGACTAACCAAGAACTGTAGATTTGTGAGGATCTACCTTTGCTCCAGAAGCCAAGAAGAAAAATTGTAATCTATTCATAGCATTACCAAAGTTTTCCTCATTCAAAACCAAAAATAAAGCAGTATCATCAACAAATTGGGCATTGATCAGATCATCAACATTAGGTAAAGTAAGCCCTCTAATAGAAGGACCAAGTGCAGGAGCCCTCAGAATGTAGGAAAGTGCATCAACACCAATGACAAACAAGGTCGGGGCAATGGGGCAACCTTGCCTGATAGACCTCCTTAGGGGGATAGGTTCAGAGAATTCACCATTAACCTCAACAATTGTGGAGGAGTCCTTAAAAAGAATATCAAACCATCTACAGAAATAGGAAGGAAACCTAAAAGCTTGCAACATTCCTATAATGAAGGGCCACTCAATTTTGTCGTAAGCTTTCTCAAAGTCCAAAAGAATCATTGTAACATTATGGTTATTAGCTTTAGCCCCATGCATTGCCTCCCAACTAGTAACCAAGTTTTCCAGGATATATCTACCTTTAATGAATCTAGTCTGAGTGGCAAAAATGAAGTTGTTCAATAACCAAACAATACTCCTTGCTAATAATTTTACAACAATCTTATAGGAGATATTCAGTAGGGTAATAGGTCTCCAGATTTTAACCAGAGTCTTATCTTGACCTTTAGGTAGCAATTTGATGACACCTCTATTGATGTTTTCTCCGAGAGATCCCTGATTAAATACATCTTCATACAGGGCAAACAATTCCAAGCTTATCCATTCTGAGTGCATCTTATAGATTTCAACAGGTAACCCATCTAATCCTGGGGAATTACCATTGGCCAGTGAACTGATAGCACCCTTCATCTCCTCCAGTGAGATTTTATGGCCCAGAGCATTAGCCTCCTCACAAGAAATTTTCTTAGGGATTAACAACGAGCACTTCTCAAAAGCCTCATGATTCATAACACCATGTTCAGAAGAAAAGAGGCCATTGTAGAAACTAGAGAAAGCCTCCTTAATGGACATCGGATCATTGGTGAGAGAGTTGTTGAAATAGTATAATATTTTATATATTTAATTTCATTAATATATATTTTGTTTTATTTCTTATGAATCTAGGTTTTTCAGCGAAAATGAACTTCTTTATTCAATGCATTGGGAAAAATAGTAAACTAATTCAAAAAAATTATGAAAAATATCTATGCCCTAAGTATTGATGTCTTCTTTCTAACAAAAAAAATAAAATTGAATTTTGATAAATATATAACAAGTTATGTGTTCAAACACACGCCTATATCTAAATTATAATTAGTCGGACTTCATAACTAAATAAAATGAAAAATATTCAACATATCACTATCAAACCAACTCCATGCCCTGGGTATTGATTTTACAAACCAAAATTCAAAAGAATTAAGTTTTTATCATTTATATAAAAAAAATTATGTGTTTCGGGATGCACATCACTCTTAAAAAATGTTGTTTGCTGCAAAAAACTACTTGTCGATGGAGATGGAAAAATCAATAAATTTTTATTCAAAAAAAAACTGAAAAAAAAAATTTAGAATCTACAAGCAAGATGTTACAAATCACTAGTTTACATCATCTTCAAATTCTTAATGGTTTAAAATTTATAGGCCTCAGAAAGTGAAGTTTTTTTTCAAAATGTTCATCTAAGTGTCAAAGTTGGTCAAAAAGTGGGAACCAGTATTGTGAGTTCACCCTTAATCAATTTTGTAAGCTTTGTTACAAAATTCAAAATTTCAAATTTTCCCTATAGTGCATGATTTTTACCACTATTAGTCCTACCTATCCTATCCCCATTAGACAAAGCATTAGAATTAAGGCTTCCCAAGGTTTAATTACCAAGGAGATGTAGCCTAATTTGGGTGACTTCTTTAATGAGGATCATGCTAATGCTTCCCATCCTAATCATGTGCCTATTCACCCCATTGATGGATCCCATGATGAAGAAGAAGCTTTAAATAGGGTTTTTTTAGATCAACTTTCTACACTAGACAATCAATTTGATAGCTTTCAACAATGGATGTCCCAAGAGTACCCTAATAGTGAAGCTCTTCCATTAATTGAAGGTCTTAAGTGCATGATTCAAAGTGATAAGAATGGAATTGATATTTTGTGTGGCATCATACATATTGTTTATTCTAATGTCATGCCTATCAAGAGTTGTGTCGAAACCCTAGGCTATTCACAACCTCCAACGCAAGTCAATTCTTCTATTCCTTTGACTACTTCTATGACTAGTATTCCTACTTTCACATCTAACATCATGGCTACTTCAACTCAGCATGTCATTCCTACAACCATTGGTCATGGGGGCAATCCCTCTTCTTCATTTAATCCTCCATCGTTACCTATGTCTTCCATAAGTATTCCTACTATTCCTCAACCAATCAATGTGACACAAGGGGGCAATTCCTTCAACAACTTTTTTCCTCCTTTAAGTGTCCATTTTCCTACCCAATCATCATCAATGCCTACTTATCATAATGTCCCACCACCTTATTCTCAGTCCATTCCTTCTTTCAATAACATCACACCACCTTCTCAATCACCTATGTCTAACATCAATTCTTCTACCGAAATGACAATTAACAATCTTGCTCAAACCGTGTCTTCCTTACAACAACAAATTGCTTCCATGAGTCAATCCAAGTTTAGTGTGCCCACCTTTGATGTTGCGATTCCACTTTCTCTTGATATTGTTAAAGTCATGGCACCTAAACATGTGGATATCCCTCAATTGGAACTCTATAATGGAAAAGGTGATCCTCTTACGCATGTCAAAACATTTCAAACCTTGTGTACTGATTTTGCTTATGATCAACAATTGCTTGCAAAACTGTTTACAAGAACACTAAGAGATAAGGCTTTACAATGGTATTGCTCACTGCCTTCTTATTCTATCACCTCCTTTCAATAACTAGCAAATGCTTTCATCCAACAATTTCAAAACAACATTGGTCCTAAAATCACTTTGACTGATTTAATGCATTGTAAACAAGGTGTTAAAGAGAAAGTGTCTGATTTCATTGGTAGATATAAGCATTTGTGTGCTCAAATTTCTTTTCATGTACCTGATAATGATATTCAAAGAATTTTCATTTCTAATTTACAAAAAGATATCAGGGAAAAGCTTCTTTTGTTTGAGTTTACTTCCTTCCTGCAATTGTGCGCAACACTCCACAATTATCAACTGGTTGTGAGTCAAATGGAGTGATCTACTCCTATGGCTCTGAGTGATAAGGGGGAGAGTGTTCAACAACTATTTGTGAAGTTCAAACCAACAAAAAGCTTCGTCAAATTCAATGATCCAATCAACAACAACCATGTGCATGCTACAACAGGTGTGCCTCTATTTCAAAATTCTTCCAAAGAGAAAGACAATTTACTCCTTTGAATGAATCTTTACATAGTATTATGTCTTAGTTGTTGCACATAAATATTATCAAACTTCCTCCTATAAAACAAATTGATCCTTCTAAACTTACATCTCCTTATTTTGATAACAATTCTTTTTGCCAATTTTATCGTCAACCTGGTCATGATACTGAGAAATGTTTTGCATTGAAAAATAAGGTTCAAGACTTGATTGATAATAATACTATATCTATGGTAGGTGTGAATGATAAAGGGAATAAATAAGTAGCTCCTCCTAATCAAAATCTTAAGATTTTCGCTGATCCCTTGCCATCTCATACCTCTAACGTTATTAAGATTGTTCCTAATTCTCTCTCTTCTGAAGAATTCACCTCTATGGCTCCAAACATGGTTAATATGGTAGAAATACGGGATATGCCTAAAGATCCTTGTATTACATTTGACCCTAGTGTGACCATTAGAGCACTTGATGGTACTTTATACATAGTGGCGAAGGTTAAGGATACCTTGATCGACCCCTCTTGCATGGTCAATGTCATAACTGAAGAGTATCTTTTCACTTTGTGATTGCATAAGCCAATATATGATGCTTATAATGTGGTTGTGAAGTTATTCGATGGCTTCTCTTGTCCTACCATTGGTTCAATCACCTAGCCTATTGAAGTTCATACTAAATTCATGGATGTTGACTTTGTTATCATACCATATTCTGAGCAATTCCATGTGAAGTTGTGCTATCCTTGGCTATCTTCCATGAAGGCTATTGCTTCTCCAATCCACAAGTGTATTAAATTTCCTCACAATGGAGAAATCATAACCATGAACCATATCTTATTTTGTCCATCCGAAAGAAGTCGTGGTGTTCCTATCGATCTCTTTTGGCCTAAACAATTTCAATCTCTTCCATCAAGGAGCGATGCTCTTTTTCAATCTTATCAAAAATGGAATCACGATATGATATTATCCTTAAGTCAACCTAGATCCCCAACACTTGACATTCCTATTATTCTTCAAGATGAGGTTCTTCCCCTCACAGATAGAACTAATCTCCCTCCTAAGGAAAATCATCCACCTATACCTATGGATGTGACTTTACCTTCTCTTAAGGAGAACAATAATATTCTTCCTAAGGTTAAACCTATACCTCCTCCTCATGATAGACCTGGTCTCCTTCCTACACCTAATATTCCTCCTTTCTATGTAGTAGTTCCCCTTTCTTCCTCTTATCGAGAGAAGAGGCATGCTTCTCTAATTGTTCAACCAAAAAGACCTCAACCTAAACCTTCCACTATCAAGGAAAGAAACATTCCTACTTTTTTGAGTGTTCCTCCTCCTCCTCAGCCTTCCACTAAGACTTGACAGAATCATTGTGTGAGAGACCGCCGACGAAGACACTGTGTTCGAGCTCGCGAAGCTATCCCTCAAAATATTCAATCTCCTCAGACTCTGATAGTTGACATGATTCCCTTTTCTCCTAAGCAAGATGTTCAACCAACATGTCCAAATCATAAACTGCATAAAACATGTGATGGTTTTACTCCTATTCATGTTCTTGCTCCTCTTTCTCTAAACTTTGATGAAGAAATGGATGAAAATGTTATTCATAATGACAATACAACTCCTAATGCTTCTGATAGTCAGTATGAGTATGTTGATGTGGACAAGAATTTATCGGATGAGTTTTCACAAACCCTAATCCTAGCTCCTAGAATCAAACAGTGACCTATAATATGAGCATAGTCCTTGTTTGGATCTTGTGATAGCTCCATCTATTGTGCTCGATATTGCTCCTCTGGAATGTTGCTCGCCTTCCCAAAATAGTGATCAACAAGATTGGGAGGCGGATGTCATGCTAGATTAACAATATTAGCATTGCAGATCTTTCTCTCTCTCCTTTCTTTCTCTTTTGTGACCATTATTCTATGTGTATCCATGTTCTTCTATTGTTCCCTTAATGTCTACTTGGGGATGATGCAAAGCATTGAGATCTTTTTTTTTTGGTCTCTTTCATGTTGACTCAAAAGACATCCTCTCTTCCCTTTCTTCTAAGGTAGTGTCCTTCTTTGGGGAATGAAGATTATTATATGCATATATATATATGATATACATGAGTTATCATACAACATACTAACCCTGAGGAAAGCGACATTACCTCGTGTTTCATGTTCATTATCCTTGGGTTTATTCCTCGACTGGGGGCTAAATCCTTGTGATAATGTGCTCCCTCTCTTCTCTCTCTCTCTTGGGTGTATCCTACCTTAAAGCAATCACTCCCGATAAGGCGCGTGCGATCACTTTAACATCGGGGCATACACTCCGCTCATACTTTCCTTCTTGTGATACTTAGAATTACCTAGTGAACTTTGTTTTGCTTGGTAATCTTTTGCATCCTTGCTTTCATGACTCATAGTGAAGGGAACTTTTCTACTTGCAGTCATGGTTCTTCCCTTCTCGATATTCCCTTTTACTTCAATGTCAATCAAAGTCGTAAGATCCTAAGTCCACTGGGGGCTTGGTGCATCTTTCTTCCTTAACGTGGTAAAGGTCTTTCAATCTTGTTTCCTTGTACTTTACCGACAATATTGGTGTACGCTTATACTCCTGCTAAAGTGGGGGCTAAATGTAGTGTCATAAAATTATGACCCTAGCAATTTTTGACTACTTTAGGGTCCTCACGCATGTGAGTTTGAATCCTCTAGCCTGATCGAAGACCGGATATTGCTCAGCTTGCAGAAACAACTTCTTCCTTGGCTTATGCTTCACCCTGTCCACACTCTACCCTGGAGAAAGGGGTAGGACAGGGGCGTGGCACCCTTTTCCTCTCAAGATAGGGGCATGGTGCCCCTATCCCTACCCTATTTTGGGGTCGGACCCTTCCTAGGGTTTCATTTTTTATTGTGCATCGGGCGAGAAACTCCCCCGATGTTGGCCCGTGATGAAAATCAGATCCACTAACATGTATTTAAGGGGCATTAGTCCTCTCATTTGCATAAGTTCAATAAGTTGGATGAGTGGGAAATTCACAAGCAATCAAGCATTCAAGCATTCTTTTCCAGCATTGAGCATTCTCAAGTCTACCTTCAAGGCTAGGTGTTGCATTCAAGTAAGGATTCAACCATTGAAGAGGAGATTGATTTCAACATTCAATTCCACACAAGCATTTCTATCAACATTGCTACTACAACCTCCTTTGAGGTGATTTACAATTCAGTCTTTCATTTA